>NC_054556.1:17692270-17992270 GCF_017654505.1 Polyodon spathula
TAAAAAGTGCCTCCTATTTTCTGTTTCAAAAGACCCTTTGTCTAATCTCCATTTGTGAACACTGGTCCTTGTTTCTTTTTTCAGGCTGAAAAAAGTCCCTTGGGTCGACACTGTCAATAACTTTGGAATTTCGAATGCTTGAAATCCAGCGGTCATCAGGTCTTTGTTCAAGGCTGAACAGATTCAAGTCTTTTAGCCTTTCTGCATATGACATGCCTTTTAAACAGGGAATAATTCGGTCGCTCTTCTTTGCACGCTTTCTAGGGCCGCAATATCTTTTTTACAGCGAGGCGACCAGAACTGCACACACCATTCAAGATGAGGCCTTACTAATGCACTGTACAGTTTTAACAATACTTCCCTTGATTTAAATTCAACACTTTCCACAATGTATCCGAGCATCTTGTTAACATTTTTTATAGCTTCCCCACATTGTAAAGATGAAGACATTTCTGAGTCAATAAAAACACCTAGGTCTTTTTCATAGAATCCTTCTCCCATAGATTCCTTCTCCGCCAAAATTTCAATATCTCCTTTAATATATTTATAATGCACATTTTTAATTACTGCGTGCAGTACCTTACACTTTTCCTCTGTTAAATGTAAGGTCATTTGCCATGTGTCTGCCCAGTTCTGAATCTTGTCTAGATCATTTTGAATGACCTTTGCTGCTGCAACAGTGTTTGCCACTCCTCCTACTTTTGTGTCGTCTGCAAATTTAACAAGTTTGCTTACTATACCAGAATCTAAATCAGTAATGTAGATTAGGAATAGCAGAGGACCTAATACTGATCCCTGTGGTACACCACTGGTTACCACACTCCATTCTGAGGTTTTTCCTCTAATCAGTACTTTCAGTACATTCTAACCACTCCCTAATCCATGTACATGCGTTTCCTTGAATCCCATTACTGCGTTCAGTTTGAGAATTAAACTTTTGTGCGGGACTTTGTCAAAAGCTTTCTGGAAATCTAAATAAACCATGTCATATGCTTTACTATTATCCATTATGGATGTTGCATCCTCAAAAAAATCAAGCAAGTTAGTTAGGCACGATCTCCCTTTCCTAAAACCATGTTGACTGTCTCCCAGGATACTGTTACCATATAGGTACTTTTCCATTTTGGATCTTATTATAGTTTTCCATAAGTTTGCATATAATAGAAGTCAGGCTTACTGGTCTGTAGTTACCTGGTTCAGTTTTGTTTCCCTTTTTGTGGATCAGTATTACATTTGCAATTTTCCAGTCTGTCGGTGCCACCCCTGTGTCAAGAGACTGCTGCATGATCTTGGTTAGCGGTTTGTAAATAACTTCTTTCATTTCTTTGAGTACTACTGTGAGGATCTTATCCGGCCCAGGGGATTTGTTTATTTTAAGAGCTCCTAGTCCCTTTAACACTTCTGCCTCAGTTATGCTAAAGTTATTTAAAACTGGATAGGAACTGGATGACATGTGGGGTATGTTGTCAGTATCTTCCTTTGTAAAAACTTGTGAAAAGTAATCATTTAATATATTTGCTATTTTTTTTTCTTCATCTACAATTTTGTCGTTTGTATCTCTTAAATATTTAATATCCTCTTTGAATGTTCGCTTGCTGTTGTAATATTGGAAAAACATTTTGGAATTGGTTTTAGCTCCCTTAGCAATGTTCATTTCTATTTCTCTCTTGGCCTTTCTAACTTCCTTTTTGACTTGCGTTTGCAGTTCAATGTACTCTTTCTGCGTACTTTCTTTTTGGTCCTTTTTTAATGCTCTGTAAAGTGCCTTTTTTCGCTGAGGATATTTTTTTAAATTGATCTATTAAACCATTTTGGCAATTTAGTTTTACATTTAGATTTGTCTACTTTAGGGATGTAATTGTTTTGAGCCTCTAGTACTACATTTTTGAAGAATAACCATCCTTCTTCTGTGGGTGTTTTCTCTATTTTACTCCAATCTACTTCTGTTAGTCTCTGTTTCATACCTTCATAGTTTGCTTTTCTAAAATTGTAAACCTTAGCTTTAGTCATTACTTTTGGGGATTTAAAAAACACTTCAAATGAGACCATGTTGTGGTCTGAGTTTGCCAGTGGTTATCTGACCTCTTTTTTTAGTTATTCTATCTTCGTTATTTGAAAAGACTAAATCAAGGCATGCCTCCCCTCTAGTCGGTGCCTTGACAAATTGTGTTAGGAAGCAGTCATTTGTCATTTCCACCATTTCTATTTTATCCTTCGTGCTACGCACCGGGTTTTCCCATTTTATTTGGGGGAAGTTGAAATCCCCCATTAGTATGGCTTCTCCTTTGCTACACGCATTTCTAATGTCATTGTATAACAGATTATTGTGCTCACCGTCTGAATCTGGCGGTCTATAGCATGCTGCTATTATTATACCTTTTGAATTTTTGTCTGTTAATCTGACCCATATTGATTCGGTTTTATTTTCTTTGTCCAGGTTTAACACCTGGGCTTCAAGACTGTTTCTTATGTATAGCGCTACCCCTCCTCCTCTTCTGTCCTGCCTGTCTTTCCTATACAGTGTATACCCACAAATATTATATTCGTCCCCATCACTCTCAGACAACCAAGTTTCTATAACACCTATCACATCATAGTTACTTGTTAGTGCAGTAGCTTCAAGTTCTAGAATTTTGTTTCTGATACTTCTAGCATTTAGATAAATACATTTAATGGTTGTCTTACCTGAGTTGTTGTTCTTGTTTTGATGCGGTCTCCCTTCTGTTTTTTTGTTGATTTCTGAACCTGCTCGAGGATCTTTTCTCTAAGTAGACTGGTTCCCTTGTTATTTAAGTGCAGTCCGTCCCGTCTATACAGATAGTCCTCGTTGTAGAATGTGGTCCAATGATCAAGATAGGTGAAGCCTTCTCATGTGCACCACGTCTTCAGCCATGCGTTTTGATTAATTATTTCCAGCTGTCCATATGGTCCTTTGCAAGGTGCCGGTAGTATACCAGAAAATACCACAGTTTTGGTTTTCTCTTTTAATTTCCTTCCTAGCTCTCTGAATTTGTTTTGCAGGGATTTTCTCGTTTAACTGCGTTGTTCTGCTGTTCTGTTGGCTCCTCCCCTCGCCCGTGTCTCAGAACGGCGCTGAATTTGAATCAGCTGCTCCGAGTTTCAGCTTGTTTGTTATCAGAAAAACACACGCGGCTGTTTGACTTTGAGCTGCTGCTTTGTTTCCCCAATGTCCTGTGTTTTCTCATTAAAGCAATTAAAGATGCAATTTCTCCTTACTGCTTCTAAACTGCTCTGTACTTTTCCACGCCTGTACTTCTCCCACTCGCTGTCGCTTCCACACGCTGTCGCTGGGAAGACTGCTGATAAGACATAAATGACATAAAGAGACTTACATAAAGGAGGTAGCTGCTTCTGCATCCAGCGCTCAAAGAATATCTCTGACATTTGCAAAGCTTTTTGATATGTTATAGTAATAAAATAATGACTTAGATCGCATTATTGTGGAGTTGGGTGATAAAACGAGTGATCTGGACAGTATCTACGTCTATAAAGAGGTATGTGAAAAATACAGCGAACAAGGGGTGAGGTTTGGCTGGAGATGCAGGACTGTCCTTTTGCGAGTCAATACCTTTTAACCTGCTTTACTCTGGAAAAAAAATATTTAAAACAGTGCGTATGAAAATAAATTGGACCTGACGCGCCTGACAAGCGCTGAATAAATGGACCGCTAAGGGTGAATTTCTGCATCGTCCCATCGTCACCGACATTGTTTGATCTACTATGCTCGACCTAGTAGGGAAGTGGTTTGAGCTATGTCACCGCACTGACGCATTAAGGCCGACCCAGGGCCTGCGTTGGGTTCACACAGGCAGATAGGCCGGCCCTGAGGCGGCACTGGTACTTTAGGCCGCATCAAAAAGCTGGTCTAAATTTCACCCGGCCCAGGGACGCCTTTTCATTTTTCGAGCGTTCACACATGGGATAAGGCGACCAGCTTAAATCTTGTATTTTTTCCCAGATTTAACTTAAATCTTGTATTTTTTCCCCAGATTTATGAATGTTGTGAAAATAAATATTTTATTAAATGTGTACATTCAGATTTAATTTATAAATATAGTTACAAGATTGAACAATTAGCTAAATGTTGAACTAAATCTTAAATCTCTTAACAAGATTTAACATTTAGCTAAATATTTAACTGGCCAGCTAAATCTCTAAAAAAAAGATTTAACATTTAGTTAAATATTTAACTAAATCTTAAATCGCTTGTCAAGATTTAACATCAAAATATTTAACTAGCCAGCTAAATCTGGAGTTTGAATGCAATTGAGCTCCACCCACTTTGTGCTTTCACATGATTTGATTGGCTATTGTAATGCTGAAATGTCCACATTCCCCGACTAGCAATACAAGAGTCAATCAAATTGTTTGAAAGCACAAAGCAGGCGGTGCTCATTTGCATACAAACTGTGTGTACAGAATGTGTGGTTTTGGCAGGAAAGGGGTTCAAATCACCCTGCCAAATGTAATTGTTATGTTGTTAATTGTAATTATTAGTTGCAGCTGGGAAATTGTAAATTGAAACCAGCTTCTAAAGTATAAAGAGAACACTCAGTCTGTTCGAGGTCTCTCCTGTGTGGAGAACCCTGACTGTGTTTAAATCAGAAAAAGGCTTAACCGTCCGATTGAATCGTTAGGAACCCTATTCAGTTTTAGTTTAGTGCTCTAGAACGGAGCTAGATTTTTGTTTTTATTTGTGTTTGTGCATAAATTAATAGCGCAACTGCACATTTCAAATCCGCTTCCTGTGTGTATACTTGTATCTCATTCACTTGTATTCTGTATTAAGGAACTCCCTGGTACCGAAAAGAATAACATCAGTTTAAAGGTTCACCTCACATGTGTTGGAAATTAAGAGAGGGTGGAATATGAGATCATAACCAATTCATTTTAAAAAGGAGTTACCAGGGTTTCTGAATGTTTTGTTCACTTGAAAAAAACAACATATGAATCCAAATTAACATGTATTGAAAAATGACTACAAAAGATGACTACAAAAGATTTAGAAGTGAGTAGTTTCTCGAGATTTACGATTATACTGAAAATCACTTTCATGAATCAGCCCCTAAATGTAGTCTCCCATCATGTTCTCGTTATATATCCTGGTGGAAGCGCTCGCCTTGCTCCTCCGAGTACGCTCCCATGTTCTCCTTGAATTTATCAAGATGAGCATCAAGGATATGGACTTTGAGGGACATCCTACAGCCCATTGTGCCATAGTTCTTCACCAGAGTCTCAACCAGCTCCACATAGTTTTCGGCCTTGTGATTGCCCAGGAAGCCCCGAACCACCGCGACAAAGCTCTTCCAAGCCGCTTTCTCCTTACTAGTGAGCTTTTTGGGGAATTCATTGCACTCCAGGATCTTCTTTATCTGTGGTCCGACAAAGACACCGGCTTTGACCTTTGCCTCAGACAGCTTAGGGAAGAAGTCTTGAAGGTACTTGAAGGCTGCCAACTCCTTATCTAGAGCGCTGACAAATTGTTTCATAAGCCCCAATTTGATGTGCAGTGGTGGCATCAGCACCTTCCGGGGGTCCACCAGTGGCTCCCAATTGACGTTGTTCCCCCCCACAGAGAACTTGGTCCGCTGTGGCCAGTCCCGCCTGTGGTAGTGTGCCTTGGTGTCCCGGCTGTCCCAAAGGCAAAGATAGCAGGGAAACTTGGTAAAACCGCCTTGGAGACCCATCAGGAATGCCACCATTTTGAAGTCTCCTATGACCTCCCAGAAAAATGCAGATATGTATCCACTTAGGCAGCTGGAACTAAACTGAACTGGTGGGCTTAAGGCCCCTGTATTTACACTACTATTTATATTACTGGAAAGTTCTAGAAGTTACTCCAAGTTTACTCAGCACTGAATCTATCTGGAATGTTCTGGAAAATAGGTAAATTTCTAAATATCACTGTCCTGGTCACAAAAGCAAAGTTTGTGGGGAATAATAGCCATTTTCTATACTTTTGAGGCATAAGCAATTAGGAAATAACACTTATTACCAGGAACCGAAAAAAAAAAAATTGTTACACGGTGTTATCAAGCATTGAATAAACTGAAGGAGTACTGATACTACTCTGATTCGTTAAAACTTCAAATTGAATGAGTCTGTGTGATTTTCTTGATTATTTAAAAAGTTGTATTGATATATTGTAAGCCTAGTGCATGAACAATCCACTTACATCTGAAACATCTTTGTGTCCTCCTGTGAACAGGCTGGCTGTAGGGGTGACTTCAGGCAAGAAAGACACACAGGCAGTACTGGCGGCTGAAACCGAGACGCTGCGGCACTCAGTGTTATATTAATACATAGAAAAATATAAGGTTGAATAAAAACAACACACTGCACTTTAGGCCAAAATAACAGACAAACAAAATGAAGAGACACTAAACAAACAGACACTAAAGAAACAGACACTAAAAAAACAGGGCATGAACATGAAACACAAACAAGTGCTCTGACACTCTCCCCTTCTTTCACCCTCACAACACCGAGTGAGTGCTTCATGCCTCTATATATACAGCTGTGCTGAGATTCAATTATTAATTAATCATTCACTTGAATCTTGGCATGTAAACTATCATTCAATCTCATACTTTATCTACACGTGAAGTGATTGTGCAATTCCTGTGCCTAAATACAACTATATATTCTAAATCACTAGTGCTACACAGACCCATTTATATCAAGTGCACCAATATATATACACCAACATTAACACACTACATGCAACATAACAGAACATACACACATGGGCTGGCCACGCTGCCACACCTCCTTAAACAACTCCTCTGAGTTTCCGAGTGTGCTCAGATATAGACATATAAAGACATGTGGAATCTGACGCTGCATGTCGAGTTCCACTATAATGCTGAATGTTGACCTGGCGACGCGAAAGGACTCTATCCACTGCAGATCTGTGAAAGAGTGATGCATCACAACCTCTTCCCACCAGCAAGACAGACAAGTATGTGTCCAAACCGTCCTTTCACTAGCCATTGGCATTAAATAACATGGCATAAGGATTTGCTGGTAGAGAATGTTTGGAGGTGAAAACTCCTGAAACAAAGGGAAAAAATCCACTGTTCCCAACCCAGACAGCCTTGGGAGCCTACGTGGAAGATGTGTGGCACAGAGCTTTAGAATCCTACGTCTTCGCCGCGTTTCAACCATGGTGATCTGCAATACCTGTGTTGGTCAGTTTCATTTGAGAGCCAATTTCCACCCACATTTTATAAGTTGGTACCCACCCGACATGTCATACCTGTTTTTAATCAATTGCATCCAAGGCTCACATATTACCTTAGTTTGAAACCGGATTCAATACTAATAAGAACATAAGAACATAAGAAAGTTTACAAACGAGAGGAGGCCATTCGGCCCATCTTGCTCGTTTGGTTGTTAGTAGCTTATTGATCCCAAAATCTCATCAAGCAGCTTCTTGAAGGATCCCAGGGTGTCAGCTTCAACAACATTACTGGGGAGTTGATTCCAGACCCTCACAATTCTCTGTGTAAAAAAGTGTCTCCTATTTTCTGTTCTGAATGCCCCTTTTTCTAAACTCCATTTGTGACCCCTGGTCCTTGTTTCTTTTTTCAGGCTGAAAAAGTCCCTTGCGTCCACACTGTCAATACCTTTTAGATTTTTGAATGCTTGAATTAGGTCGCCACGTAGTCTTCTTTGTTCAAGACTGAACAGATTCAATTCTTTTAGCCTGTCTGCATATGACATGCCTTTTAAGCCCGGAATAATTCTGGTCGCTCTTCTTTGCACTCTTTCTAGAGCAGCAATATCTTTTTTATAGCGAGGTGACCAGAACTGAACACAATATTCAAGATGAGGTCTTACTAGTGCATTGTACAGTTTTAACATTACTTCCCTTGATTTAAATTCAACACTTTTCACAATGTATCCGAGTATCTTGTTAGCCTTTTTTATAGCTTCCCCACATTGCCTAGATGAAGACATTTCTGAGTCAACAAAAACTCCTAGGTCTTTTTCATAGATTCCTTCTCCAATTTCAATATCTCCCATATGATATTTATAATGTACATTTTTATTTCCTGCGTGCAGTACCTTACACTTTTCTCTATTAAATGTCATTGCCATGTGTCTGCCCAGTTCTGAATCTTGTCTAGATCATTTTGAATGACCTTTGCTGCTGCAACAGTGTTTGCCACTCCTCCTACTTTTGTGTCGTCTGCAAATTTAACAAGTTTGCTTACTATACCAGAATCTAAATCATTAATGTAGATTAGGAATAGCAGAGGACCTAATACTGATCCCTGTGGTACACCGCTGGTTACCACACTCCATTCTGAGGTTTTTCCTCTAATCAGTACTTTCTGTTTTCTACATGTTAACCACTCCCTAATCCATGTACATGTGTTTCCTTGAATCCCAACTGCGTTCAGTTTGAGAATTAATCTTTTGTGCGGGACTTTGTCAAAAGCTTTCTGGAAATCTAAATAAACCATGTCATATGCTTTGCAATTATCCATTATCGATGTTGCATCCTCAAAAAAATCAAGCAAGTTAGTTAGGCACGATCTCCCTTTCCTAAAACCATGTTGACTGTCTCCCAGTACTCTGTTACCATATAGGTAATTTTCCATTTTGGATCTTATTATAGTTTCCATAAGTTTGCATATAATAGAAGTCAGGCTTACTGGTCTGTAGTTACCTGGTTCAGTTTTGTTTCCCTTTTTGTGGATCGGTATTACGTTTGCAATTTTCCAGTCTGTCGGTACCACCCCTGTGTCAAGAGACTGCTGCATGATCTTGGTTAGCGGTTTGTAAATAACTTCTTTCATTTCTTTGAGTACTACTGGGAGGATCTCATCCGGCCCAGGGGATTTGTTTATTTTAAGAGCTCCTAGTCCCTTTAACACTTCTGCCTCAGTTATGCTAAAGTTATTTAAAACTGGATAGGAACTGGATGACATGTGGGGCATGTTGTCAGTATCTTCCTTTGTAAAAACTTTTGAAAAGTAATCATTTAATATATTTGCTATTTTTTTTTCTTCCTCTACGATTTTGCCATTTGTATCTCTTAAACATTTAATCTCCTCTTTGAATGTTCTCTTGCTGTTGTAATATTGGAAAAACATTTTGGAATTGGTTTTAGCTCCCTTAGCAATGTTCATTTCTATTTCTCTCTTGGCCTTTCTAACTTCCTTTTTGACTTGCATTTGCAGTTCTGTGTACTCTTTCTGTGTACTTTCTTTTTGGTCCTTTTTTAATGCTCTGTAAAGTGCCTTTTTTCGCTGAATATTTTTTTTAATTGATCTATTAAACCATTTTGGCAATTTAGTTTTACATTTAGATTTGTCTACTTTAGGGATATAATTGTTTTGCGCCTCTAGTACTACATTTTTGAAGAACAACCATCCTTCTTCTGTGGGTGTTTTCTCTATTTTACTCCAATCTACTTCTGTTAGTCTCTGTTTCATGCCTTCATAGTTTGCTTTTCTAAAATTGTAAACCTTAGCTTTAGTCATTACTTTTGAGGATTTAAAAAACACTTCAAATGAGACCATGTTGTGGTCTGAGTTTGCCAGTGGTTCTCTGACCTCTGTTTTAGTTATTCTATCTTCGTTATTTGAAAAGACTAAATCAAGGCATGCCTCCCCTCTAGTGGGTGCCTTCACAAATTGTGTTAGGAAGCAGTCATTTGTCATTTCCACCATTTCTATTTCATCCTTCGCGCTACCCACCGGGTTTTCCCATTTTATTTGGGGGAAGTTGAAATCCCCCATTAGTATGGCTTCTCCTTTGCTACACACATTTCTAATGTCATTGTATAACAGATTATTGTGCTCACCGTCTGAATCTGGCGGTCTATAGCATGCTCCTATTATTATGCCTTTTGAATTTTTGTCTGTTATTCTGACCCATATTGATTCGGTTTTATTTTCTTTGTCCAGGTTTAACACCTGGGCTTCAAGACTGTTTCTTATGTATAGCGCTACCCCTCCTCCTCTTCTGTCCTGCCTGTCTTTCCTATACAGTGTATACCCACAAATATTATATTCGTCCCCATCACTCTCAGATAACCAAGTTTCTGTAACACCTATCACATCATAGTTACCTGTTAGTGCAGTAGCTTCAAGTTCTAGAATTTTGTTTCTGATACTTCTAGCATTTAGATAAACACATTTAATGTGTAAACATGTCATTTAACACCCTAATCAATGACATTTAAAAAACTATTTGGGCAAGAGCAGTAAAACACATTATTAACCAACCAGGCACAAGGTATTTTATTTTATTAGAGCAGCGTAGATTCACTCAGGTACCAGTTCTCTGTGCATGGAAATGTTAGGTTACTTACTGTAACCCTGGCTCCCTGAAAGAGAAGACAACCACCAAAACATACATAACTTTAGCATAACCGAGGCAGAAGTGTTAAAGGGACTAGGAGCTCTTAAAATAAACAAATCCCCTGGGCCGGATGAGATCCTCCCAATAATACTCAAAGAAATGAAAGAAGTTATTTACAAACCGCTAACCAAGATCAAACAGCAGTCTCTTGACATAGGGGTGGTACTGACAGACTGGAAAATTGCAAACGTAATACCGATCCACAAAAAGGGAAACAAAACTGAACCAGGTAACTACAGACCAGTAAGCCTGACTTCTATTATATGCAAACTTATGGAAACTATAATAAGATCCAAAATGGAAAATTACCTATATGGTAACAAGGTCCCGTCTCAACATGGTTTTGGGAAAGGGAGATCGTGCCTAACTAACTTGCTTGATTTTTTTGAGGATGCAACATCGATAATGGATAATTGCAAAGCATATGACATGGTTTATTTAAATTTCCAGAAAGCTTTTGACAAAGTCCTGCACAAAAGATTAATTCTCAAACTGAACGTAGTAGGGATTCAAGGAAACACATGTACATGGATTAGGGAGTGGTTAACATGTAGAAAACAGAAAGTACTGATTAGAGGAAAAACCTCAGAATGGAGTGTGGTAACCAGTGGTGTACCTCAGGGATCAGTATTAGGTCCTCTGCCATTCCTAATCTACATTAATCATTTAGATTCTGGTATAGTAAGCAAACTTGTTAAATTTGCAGACGACACAAAAATAGGAGGAGTGGCAAACACTGTTGCAGCAGCAAAGGTCATTCAAAAAGATCTAGACAAGATTCAGAACTGGGCAGACACATGGCAGATGACATTTAATAGAGAAAAGTGTAAGGTACTGCATGCAGGAAATAAAAATGTATATTATAAATATCATATGGGAGATACTGAAATTGGAGAAGGAATCTATGAAAAAGACCTAGGAGTTTTTGTTGACTCAGAAATGTCTTCATCTAGACAATGTGAGGAAGCTATAAAAAAGGCTAACAAGATGCTCGGATACATTGTGAAAAGTGTTGAATTTAAATCAAGGGAAGTAATGTTAAAACTGTACAATGCACTAGTAAGACCTCATCTTGAATATTATGTTCAGTTCTGGTCACCTCACTATAAAAAAGATATTGCTGAGAAAGAGTGCAAAGAAGAGCGACCAGAATTATTCCGGGCTTAAAAGGCATGTCATATGCAGACAGGCTAAAATAACTGAATCTGTTCAGTCTTGAACAAAGAAGACTAAGCGGCAACCTAATTCAAGCAATCAAAATTCTAAAAGGTATTGACAATGTCGACCCAAGGGACTTTTTCAACCTGAAAAAAGAAACAAGGACCAGGGGTCACAAATGGAGATTAGACAAAGGGGCATTCAGAACAGAAAATAGGAGGCACTTTTTTTACACAGAGAATCGTGAGGATTTGGACTCCCCAGTAATGTTGTTGAAGCTGACACCCTGGGATCCTTCAAGAAGCTGCTTGATGAGATTCTGGGATCAATAAGCTACTAACAACCAAACCAGCAAGATGGGCCGAATGGCCTCCTCTTGTTTGTAAACTTTCTTATGTTCTTATGTTCTTATAATCTATACCTTAATTAAAAAAATAATACCAGTCCATCTACTGAGAGAGGCAGCTTGAGTCATTTTAAGGTAAGTTATATTTTATTATGAGACCCCCCTACGTACGTGTTTACAAATTATAACAAAAAATACATATTTGTGTCAAACAGCATTATATTATTGTTAGCCTAGTTAGTTGAAGTGGTTATATTTTAGGAAGTACAAATAAATTGCAAGAAATATGTGGTGTTTTCCAATCCAATTTTGCAATGAAACCGAGTAGCACTGTGTGACAGGCAGGCTGTTCAAAGCTCTCTATATTTATTTATTTATTTATTTATTTATGTTTTCATTTTATTTTAAAGAATGTTTAATATGTCGTGCTGATAGTTTTAGAGCTTTTCCAGTGCATCCAGCCTCCTGTGCATCTACCAGGTCGCAGGTATTCGCTGATTTGTGGATCCCCTCAGCAACTGGGGTTTGCAGTGTACTGGAGTCTCTAGCACAAAAGTCACACTGTTCTCCTCTCAATCTGTACAAGAGGTCAGAAGTCCTCTGAACTGCCTTTGGAGTTTGGGACAACGACCCTGTCTCCTGGCATTATCTCTAACCCACACCCTCTCCTCCTCAACATATGTCTGTTGACTGGCCCTAAAATCATAATAAAACTTCTGTTTCTGATGTTGCTGCACTGCCTGCCTCACCATCCTAGGTCTACCAGCTTGGGAGGTAACATAGCAACCGAACAGGTTTTTTGTCCATGACTACATCTATAGGTAAGATTATCTCTTTCCCAAAACAAACTGCTCTTGTGGTTGCATGTATACTGCTGCAATATGCCATCATAACATAAGTAATTCATCCCAGTTTGTCTGGTTGGCATCTACGAACAAAGAAAGCATAGTAGTGTCCGATTGATACATTATACCAACTCATCAGACTGAGGATGACACGATGTAGTGCGTGTTTTGGTAATTCCTAGTAGACTGCAAACTTCTCTAAACAGGACCAAGTCAAAGTTTGCTCCTTGGTCAGTGTGTATTAACCAGGGAGCCTCAAATCAGAGAATAAACTGTTCAACAACTGTCTTAGCCACCGTGGCAGCCTCCTGTTTGTCAGGGGAAAAGACTCAGCAAATACTGATATGTACCTGTCCTGTTGTGGGGTTATACAAAGCAGGCCTACTAAATCTATAGCATATAGTGCTAGAGGGACACATGGAAGTCCGACACATTCTGCAGCACTCCTGAACCCCTTTCTGCCAACCCGGCTAGTAAAATCGAGCCCTAACCTTTCCATTCAACTTTGCGACCCCCAGGTGTCCTGAACTAACATTGTTATGGAACATCTCCAATACCTGCAGTACAAATGACTTGGGAAGAACCATCTGCCTTGTATCGGCCAAATCCACCCCCCCCCCCCCCAACCAGAAACCTTACTAGGAATTTGTCTTCAACATACAGCTGGTCCCAAATGCCATGGAACTTTTGTACCCCATCAGACATCATTTCTGCAGGCATCTGTTCAGTACCTTCCTCTTACCAGAGATTGCAGTTGGGCTGCAACTAAGTGCCATGAGGTCCCATCCTCTTGAACTGCTTCAGTACTTACCTTTACCTCCTCCACACTGGCCTCCACATGTGACAGAGCATCTACATTCTGGTGTAACTTACCAGGTCTCCTTACTATTGTTCTCCAGCTGGCACGTTTCAGAGACACATGTTCCAGCCACCATTTCCCGAGTCGGCGGGGCGGGCGTTGTGAGCAGTGAGCTGAGGAGACAGATAACAATTGGGAGATTAACCAGGGTAAAAAATTGGCCATGACAACAGAGGAATAACGTGGCAACCAGTTCCGGACAGCCTCAAACTCTTGAAGACTAAGGGTGTTTATTGAAGTTACATCAATGTCCAGAGCCTTATTGCAAACACCTGACAGCGGCGTGTATCACTTTATTTGTAAAAATCCCACGGGTTTGACCCGCAACCAAAAGTCCAGTTTAACACACCAACAATAAACACAAAACACAAACACAGTTCTTAGTGATAGGGAATAAGTGCTTGTGGTGTATTACAGTTCTCCATGAAAATGCAGGGGTGAAAGTGATGTCCGGGTTTATGCTGGCTTTCGCTACAGCTCCAGATCGTGCTACTGGCAGTCTATTAAACAAAAGACAACAATTATTAAACACTAACAGACACAAGACAAAACTCACGTTCATAATACAGCAACACAGACGCCTTGTCAATTTAAAACACTAACCCTTTACAAAGGACTAGATCACTTACACTACGCCAGCCTATTTATACCCTCGCTCATGACCCCTAGGTTAACGAGCGCATCCGCTCCTCCAGTCCTCAGATGCCACGCCGTCTCCCGTCCGAGTCATTGAACTTTGGTGCTGTAGCTCAGCCCCCTTCCTAAATGACCGACTTCCACCTACCCTAAGGAATAAATTGTTGTGCCATTTGATTAAGGGTACTCTGTTCCTTTTACATGGTCTCCCTTCCAGGTCGGGAAGGAGAGCTAACACTAAGAATTATTCAATGGTGGGAAAGGTAGGGATGGACTTTGCAGATGCTTTGAAGATGGTAGAAGGAAGATTTGACCACGGAGGAGATGTGGGCATCAAAGGAGAGATTGCTGTCAAGGGGTACACCAAGGCTTCATACTGTGGGGGAAGGCAGCAGCAGACAGTTTACGAGGTTCAGGGCAGCTATATTGAGATTCTTGAGTTTTAGATCCTACTAGAAGGAGTTTAGATTTGCTAGTGTTGAGTTTAACAATATTGGCAGATACCCAGGCCTCGATGTCTTGAATGCAAGCCAAGAGCCGGACCATGGAGGACCCAGATATCGCCATAGGGCTTCTTTTAATATCACAAGCAGCCGGCGGAGCACCTGCTGTAGTAAGGAGTGATTAACAGTAGAGGGCGGGATCTGCTGAACAGAGCAGAGGTCTGAGGAAGAAAACGATGGAGTGCTGTTAGTAGTGTGCAGAGGTCCAGCTGTAGACAGCAGAGATCTGATGAAGCAGAGATCTGCAACAGTGAACAGAGGACTACCATCGGTAGAGTGTGGTGGTCTGCTGCAGAGAGTAGGGATCTGCTGAATGCGGTAGATATTGGTCTTTCAGTGTTAAGGCAGATTTAGATGGAGCCAGAGATGGGGCTGTTTTTGGGAGAGATGAAGAATGCAAAGATCTGAGACCGCTGCAGAACCCGAGAGGATGAAGAATATGTTGCGTCTGCAAAACCTATTGATTGGTCGGGGAGCAGTTTATGAGAGTATTGTCTATTAGGGGTAGGAGGACATTGACTGAAACGTTGATAATCGTAGGACATGGTTCCGTGGCTGACTGGCGGCTCGCGTTGATGAAATGATGACTTTGAAAGTTGAATAAGGTGCCTTGATGAAGCTGGTCAGATTGGAGGAGCAGCAGCCGATGAAGAAACACGAATCTGAGAACAGGAATAAGTCGCAGGAATGGATGCCTGATGCAGGAAAGCTGGACGTTACTGTGATGGTAGATTCTGAGCATCTCAAAAGGTTGCTTCATGACCAGGTCCTTGAAGAGGAGAAGAGTTGAAATTGAAGAATGTCAGTTGATATAGGTAGGCAAAAGGTTGAGGAGGAGGGGGAACTCCTGAGAATCCCTCGGAGTGACAACAAACTGCAGGAATGTATATAAAAACTGGAGTGTGCGAGCTTCACAGTGATAGCAAACCAGCTTAAATTCGACAAGTTGAACGAGCCCTCGCAGATTGTGAAAGCGCAGCAATAGGAAGCCAGAAGATTGCAGTACTGAGGCATGGAGCTCTCAGTGCCGGATGAAGCTGCCTAGTCACCATGGCGACTTATCACTCCCCATAGTCACTCAATGAGGGCGTTGCCGTGGTAGCCATGGACTGAGAGGCGCCGGTGGAAAAGTTGCAGAACAGCAGTGTCGTTGGACCATGTTGTGACCAGTTGAAAGCACAAGCCGCCACAGGTTTATAGGTCTTCCAGGGCTGGATAGGTATTCAAAATGTTGAATGTAGCTAATAAAAATTCAGGGCAGGATCTTCTGAAGGAAAGGTAAATTGTGCTAATTGATAATATCCTGGGAGCGCTGCGCAGAGAACTGACCTCCAGTAAAAGGCAACGAAGTGTAGATTAGCGGTGAAGCACGAAATGACGGCGTCTGAGCGTTTGCTATAAAAACGAAACACTAGACAGCGAAGGTGCAAGTGATCATGGCTTAAATAGGGAATAGGTACTAATTGACAGGAAATTGGAAGCCCCCAGCTGCACGCCCCCTGAACTACGCAGGCTAATATACAGTGGCTTGCAAAAGTATTCAGACCCCTGACCAATTCTCTCATATTACTGAATTACAAATGGTACATTGAAATTTCATTCTGTTCAATATTTTATTTTAAAAGACTTAAACTGAAAATCAATTATTGTAAGGTGACATTGGTTTTATGTTGGGAAATATTTTTAAGGAAAATAAAAAACTGAAATATCTTGCTTGCACAAGTATTCAACACCCACACATTAATATTTGGTAGAGCCACCTTTTGCTGTAATAACAGCTTTAAGTCTTTTGGGGTAAGTATGTACCAGCTTTGCACAGTGATGGAGTGATTTTGGTACATTCTTATTGGCAGATTTGCTCCGGTTGTTCAGGTTGGCTGGACGACGCTTGTGGATCGCAATTTTCAAATAGTGCCGCAGATTCTCAATGGGATTGAGATCAGACTTTGACTGGGCCACTATAGGACATTCACCTTTTTGTTCTTGAGCCATTCCAATGTTGCTTTGGCCTTGTGCTTGGGATCATTGTCCTGCTGAAAGGTGAATTTCATCCCAAGCTTCAGTTTTTTAGCGGACTGAAGCAGATTCTCTTGCAGTATTTTCCTGTATTTTGCTCCATCCATTCTTCCTTCAATTGTAACAAGATGCCCAGTCCCTGCTGATGAGAAGCATCCCCACAGCATGATGCTGCCACCACCATACTTCCCTGTAGGAATGGTGTGTCTTGAGGCATGGGCAGTGTTAGGTTTGCACCACACATGAGTTTTGGCCAAAAAGTTCTATCTTGGTCTCATCTGACCACAAAACCTTTTCCCACATCGCAGCTGGGTCACTCTCATGCTTTCTGGCAAACTCCAGACGTGCTTTCAGATGGTACTTTTTGAGTAACAGCTTCTTTCTTGTCACCCTCCCATACAGGCCAGTGTTATGCAGAGCTCTTGATATGGTTGACTGGTGCACCATTACTCCACTCCCAGCCACTGAACTCTGTAGCTCCTTCAAAGTGATTGTTGGCCTCTCTGTGGCTTCTCTCACAAGTCTCCTTGTTTGAGCGCTGAGTTTTGAGGGACGGCCTTTTCTTGGCAGTGCCTGGGTGGTGTGATGCAGCTTCCACTTCCTGATTATTGATCCAACTGTGCTCACTGGGATATCCAAACACTTGGATATTATTTTGTACCCTTTCCCTAATCTATGCATTTGTATTACTTTATCTCTAACTTCTGTAGAATGCTCTTTGGTCTTCATTTTCCTTCAGATTCACAGTCTTACCAATGATCCTTCAACAGTGGGGTTTTTATCCAGAAAATGTGACAGCAACTTTAATGGTTCACAGGTGGAGGCCAATGGTAAGATAATTGTGTCCTCGTTTGGGCAATTTCTTTCATCGGTGCAAACTGGGAGCTTCCACAGCACAGGGGTTGAATACTTATGCAAGCAAGATATTTCAGTTTTTTTATTTTTCTTAAAAATATTTCCCAACATAAAACCAATGTCACCTTACAATAATTGATTCTGAGTTTCAGTTTTTAAAAATAAAATATCAAACAGAACAAAAATTTCAATGTACCATTTGTAATTCAGTAATATGAGAGAATTAGTCAGGGGTCTGAATACTTTTGCAAGCCACTATATATATTATATATATATATATATAATATATATATATATATATATATATATATATATATATATATATATATATATATATATATATATATATATATATATATATATATATATATATATATATATATGTCCCCATCTTCACCCCCAAATAAAAAATGTGTTTTATATGTAATATAATATGTCAAAAAGCTTTTTATAATCATACAGTTGCCCCTTCGCTAAACTGGACAGGTGTCAGATTTGTTAAAATACAGCACACAATGTATGCTGCTGCATTGTACACATTGGTGTACAATGAGAATAAAATATTATTTTAAGTTGAAACTAAATTATCTTAGCGTTTAAAAAAAAAAAACATATTTTTAACTTGGCCCACTTAGTAGTCTAGACAATGAACACAAAATAGATCATCAATAGAATAGGTGTGCTTCCTATTCCTATACAGATGCACAGAATGAACTGGAGGGGGTTAGCAGCACATGTGTGCATTATATTGTTCTCAATACGTTGGGGAAACCAGAAATGTCATATAAATTAGTTTTCAAGGTGTAACAGAGCATTGGGTGCAGATTTAATAACAACACAGGCTGATGCTAGGGTACCAACAATGGTAATCCTAGTGCCGGATTTAATAAAGAAAAGAAAACAAACCTAAAAATAAGTCTGCCACACAAAGCGAGCGCTCAGGGGGTTCTGTAGTAGTTGTCCTGCGGAGCAGACACTCTCCTTCTGGATTTAAACAAAGGAAGCTTTCTTTCAGTGCCTGTCTGTGTAGCAATGGCCATGCAGCAGCCTCAAACTGTGGCATCCCCAGGCATGACCAGGCATGTCCCCCAACCAGTCCGGGCCTCCCAATCTGCTCAGTGCTGGGCGAGATTAACTGCCCATTTGGTTGTCCAACAATGCGTCTCAGCTGCACACACTTGTGCAGGAACCAGCGACAGGGCTGTCACACAAGGCTTGGAAGAACACCATGTTTGGGTGTTGTCTCAAAAATGCATTGACCACAGCTGGCAATGCATGAGAAAAAGCGGAGTGGAAAATGCCAGCTACAGGACCCAGAGGCAAGATCATGCAGGGTGGACAATAGTTTGACAAGTGCAGGGATAGCATGGCTTCTCTGGCTGACAGGCTCTAGGTCGTATTTTAAATCAGACAGCAGCTCAAAAATTAAGAGGCTGCCGAGCCTGTACCTGTGTTTAATTTGGTCTTCATTTAAATCAAAGAATGCAATGAGGGTTATGAAATACCCTTTCTCTTCTCATCCTATAAATCACTCATTATTGGTGAAGCCGGTGTCTCCTTCTTGTTACCTTTTAAAGATTTGCTAATTGCAACTGTTTAAAACATGCTTTAAAAAGTTCTTAACAAATTGATGCAATTGTAAGTGTCGCAATTGTCGGCAGCTTTAGTACACCTCATTAAAATATTTCAGAATCCTCATTTGCACCTCCATCTCCACCCCATTTTTTGCTAATTTATGTAGGAACAACCATAATTACATATTCATCTAGACTTAATCACGAAGAAAAACTGCTGCCGCAAAGCATTCCCTAAAAAGCACTGTGCTTGTTAAGTACATTTCAATGCAACTGGTTTACGACTATTGCGACAGCCGCATCACTAGTACATCTACGCCTCAGTCTGATCCCTATGTTGATGACCTATCTGTCCTCTCAAATTATATCATAACCTTTCACTTGCAAGAGTAAGATAAAGAATGAGGAGGCTTGTTCAGGTATTACTTCAAGCTAGAGGCTCCCTAAAGCCTGTTTGAATCACACTTGTCTTTCTTTCAGCTTCATCTTCCTCAAGGTGCCTGCTGCACAAATCCTCTGTTCCTGAAAAACCAGGAACTGTCATCACTCACCATTGGTTGATCTTCCATCTCCTTCAAGTCGGGTCTAGAACCGGGTTCTGAGCAGAACATTCTTCGGAGACTCATTGAGAATAGGAACTGCTTACTCCATATCCCATCGTGGTATCCCAGATCTCATCATCAAACTGCTTGGCTGTCAGTTATCTAAAGCCAGATCACATCATCAAACTGCTTGGCTGTTGGTTATCTGAAGCCTACCACCTCTATATCGAAATAACAGACATTAGCGATCTAAAAAATGCTTTTCATTTTTTTGCACCTAAATCAACACCTGTGGCATTGGGGTCCCCCTTGCTTATATTTTGAGTGGGTTTATCGCCTCATTCAGCCAGCCAGGCGGTGGGCCCTAAAACCAAATAGTTTTGAGGTAAAATGATTAATCTGTACTATACTCAATACAAATACAGTATTCAATACAAATATCACTATTCTAAATTTTGCGTCTTGGTTTTGCCCTGAACAGTGTTTTTTTAGTTATGTATTATTTTATTTTTTTTAGTTATAGTTATGTATTTTTTTTATTTTAGTTATAGTTATTATAGTTATTAGTTTAATTTGAGTTATAGTTAATATTACAGTTAACTAAATATAACTGTAGTTATTATTTAGTTATTACAGTTAACAGAGTGGTGATGACCTTGAAATCTGTCAAGGTAAAAATAACTTGGGTAATGCCAGGCTCTACACCTCTTCACAGTGCACTCCTTAGGAGCCAACCACAGGCATATATTGATCAGAGATTACCACGCCATCTACAGACATGTATTGATCAGAGATTACCACTCCAACCATAGACATATATTGATCAGAGATTACCACTCCATCCACAGAGATGTATTGATCAGAGATTACCACTCCATCCATAGACATGTATTGATCAGAGATTACCACTCCATCCACAGACATGTATTGATCAGAGATTACCACTCCAACCACAGACATGTATTGATCAGAGATTACCACTCCATCCACAGACATATATTGATCAGAGATTACCACTCCATCCACAGACATGTATTGATCAGAGATTACCATTACCAAAAATAGTGAGTGGTTTACAGATGTTTATCCTATATACATTTATTTCAGTCAAACTCATTTTTGGGAAATTCAACGATTCACAAGCTTTACCGATTACAATCAAAGTAGCAAGCCTAAATATAACAAAATGTTTTTTTTTGTTACTATTTCATTATTATTTTATCCTATTTTTTAATTATAGTTACTATTAACAGATATGATTTGTTTGTTAATAGACAGTTTCGTTATCGTTACAGTTAACTAAAAAAACACTGGTCCTGAACTACTGAAATAAACATTTTGAATGTTCATTCAGGAGAAAGGACTGCCCCCACACTCATCATCTACTAACCAATCAGGTGATTATAAATGTTCTAGGCACCTACCCCTCCTTAAGCCCAATTGATTCACATCCTTCCACCTGCCCTAGTCATCACCCCTTCTTGTCGTATCCATTTCCCCTTGGATAGAGTCCAGAGCAAAGCAACCAGACTAATCCTTGGGTTGGAATGAGTTAGGAGTTATATTTAACCTAAAACAGTTTTTAAGCCAGATACTTAAACACAGAGGATGACTGGAGGACACAGCTGTAAATTAACTAGAGACTGACACAAGTGATGTATCAAATTGGTTACCAAACCATATTGTTGAAGCTGAATCCTTGGTATCCTTTAAGATCTGACATGGCAACGTTTTGAGATCAATCAGGAACTGGACAAGCTTAGATGAGTTTTATCATAACCAGTGTAAATGCTTATGGACATTGTGGAAGGGGTGTGGGTAATTCACTGACAAGGAGACAGACAGGTGTATTTGGGAAACACCACACAGGTGCCCAGTTTTATTTTAGACCGGCTCTTTTTTTTTTCCTTGTATTTTTCTCTCCGGTAGAGGGCACTGTTGACTGTGGGCTGCCTAAGGGTTCCCCGCTCTCTCTCTCTGTCTCGCTGATTCCCGGTCCCGAATCAAAGTGTCCGCACCCTTAGCGCGTCTAAGTGGGCAGACCTGAGGAAACAACAGAGCGTTATTTTATAGGACCGACAATCACCCAAGACCCGCCTCTCGGCCATTCAGAGAGGGGGAAAGTCCACACTCACACTTTCCCACCTCCCCGTGTCACTGCCATGACTCACAGGCGGTTGTTGGGCGACTGCCGCCCTCTTCCTGCAGCCCGTGAACACGCCAGCAGAGTCAGCACAGATCTCTCCCTGTTACAGACATGAATAGACAAACTTCAGATTTTGATAACTCAATGATTGAGGATAACAAATGTCCTTTGCAAGTTTCACAATAATTCAATAAGTGGTTTTCTTGATAAGTCTAAAAATAGAAGTGTGACATAGACAGAAAGTCTCTACGGTGTAAGCACAGAGACTATGTGCGGTGTATACACTGCGACTGTGTTACACTGAGAGAAAGAAGGTTGTTAGCAAGGTTCATCACAATTGAAGTGGTTCTCAAGAGGGAGGATCTGTTCCTCTGGGCCCCTTCCCTTCAATATTTACATGCTTCCCTTGGGTCACCTCATCTGCCAACACTGCCTCATGTTTCACTCCCATGCTGACGATACCCAGCTCTACTTAAAACTCGACCCTGGTAGCCCCTCTGCCATGGACCGGCTCTAGGCTTGCATTCAAGACATTTAAGGCCTGAGAACATTAAGAACCTCAATATAGCTTCCCCCACAGTATGAAGCCTTAGTGTTTTTCTTGACAGCAACCTCTCCTTTAATTGGGAATGGGATTACACAGGAGTCAGAAATGTCTTTGAGATGCCACACAGGTGCATAGGAGTTATTTATATTGGAAACTCTCAGGGTTGTTACCAGCAGTGGTATCACCCTGAGGTCGTCTTCATGTAGAAATAATAGTTCATAATCAAAAGGAGAAATAAAAAAGGAAAACAAACACTAAATAAAACTACAAACAAAAGGGATGCTTTTAGCAGGGTCCCGCAGCCTCCGCTGTTCTATACCCTCAGTATACTTTCAGGGGGTTGCCCAGGTTCCTCTGAGCTAAAATAAATAACGTCCAAGGGACTGTACTTCACCAGCATTGGTACGTGAACAAAATCAAATCGAGCGACTGTCCTCTTCAGCCGTCTCTGTTGCCTTTGGTTATTCTCCACTGCTGCCTGCTGCAGTATCAGTCACCAGCAGTTTCTTTCTTTCTTTTTCTTTGTACATAGACTTTTATGCTCTGTGTTCACTCCAGTTCTCCGGCCAGAGCTTCCGCTGGATGGTATCCTGTTAGCTATCCTCCCAAGGAATAGGAGAGCGTCATTTTTATGGGATCCACCCCCCCCCCCCTCCTCCAGGACCCACCCCTCCACCAATCAAAGAGGTCAGAGTGACACACCCTCGCTCAACCTCTTTGCCATGATTGGCTGGTGGGTCAAAACAGGGCTTCAGAGGGATTTAACTATCTAGTAATTATTCTATTACCCCTCGGCCACAGTCTGCACAAGTTTATTAATGTGGGTGGGACTTCCCATCCACACTGCAACACAGTACAAAAAACAAAACATACAGCTACGACATCAATACATTTACAAATAAATACATCATAAAACACAAATACAAAATAACACCAATCAGACCCCCCCCCCCCACTTCTTCTTTGTTCCAGACTAAATAGATTCAGTTCAAGCCTTTCTTTCAGTAGCTCAGTCCTGGGATTAATTTGGTAATGTGTAACACACAATATAATAATCACAGTTCCCTATGCCTGTATTTTGTTTTGTACAGTACGAATATAAACAGTAAGAATGTTTGTTATACAGTATGTTAATGAAGAAGATGGTGGTTAACTATAGCACTATTGTACAGTACATTGCCATGCAGCATTTAAACATGTAGAAATTTCACAAGGTATAAACATCACAGCCTGACGTCAGGACACAGAAGGAATGGAAAAGACCCCACCCAACGACATGAATCTATCTGACTCTTATGTACAAATCAATGTCATGTACATCCCAGAAACGCCTAGAAAATCAGTTAATTATTGTTTTTATTATTATTATTAATAATAACTAGCATTCCACAGTAGGTTAAATAAAATAACCTATAATTACAATATAATTGTGACTGTTCAAAACTGCAAATGCCAAAGTAAGGCAGCTAGCAGCAATGACCAATATTTTTGTGGTTGTTGATCTGAAATAAATACAAAATGTCTCACTTTTTAGCTATGTGGACTTTTCAATAAAATAAAGTTTTACTTGTAAGTTCTAAATTTTCGTGATAGCCTTCCCCAAACATGTTGTCCTCATTCAAATGTTTCCTCGATTCTGAATTATATAGCTGTTGTTCAAACAGTTTCTTCTTTAAAATGCATTTGAGACTCAAGTATCACAAGGTAACAGATAACTTGGATGACCAGATCCAACCTATCAGTACATTTTAAACCGTGTTTCTGCACCTCATTGCAAGAATAAGAAAGTTAGCATAATTTTATTTGTGGGACACATACTGTATATCCCTTGTACCTCAAGGGTTGGTTATTGTCATGCATGGTTACACATACTATACACCCCGCTCAGAAAATATACAAGTACAGTATAACGGGCTCTGCGTCAGTCTGGGTGCAGCAGTGACTCAAAGGTTGTGCATTCATGTTATTGTTGTTACGTCATTTGTTGTCACCCCTTGTCTGTCTTTAAATATAAATACAAATGAATGAGTAGATCAGTTATCTCACTAATATCGACACTTAGTGAAGTGCTTCGCCCGCTCTATCGACAAGGCTTTGGGATTGTACTGCCAAGCAGGCACGAAGGACCTAGGACACACTACAAAACCCTTTCAAAAAGCAGGTCAGTAACACAATCATTTATTATCTAAATGCTTTAATGCTTAACTTATTTAAACACATTTTTTCAAAGTCTCCTTTTATTAACCCATTCAGTGCCATTGTAGCATTTTTAACTGGCATCTACCTGCTAGTTTAATCTTCTCTTTAATTATATAGTTAGGATAATTTAACCTGTTTTAACCACAAAATTAAAGTATAAATGTAATGTATCATATTAAATGCATACAGCTTGTTCTGAAAATGTAATTTGGTACTTAATGGGTTAATAAAGCATAGTTGCTGGTATCTATGAAAACGTTTAGAATGTTATTATTGTCTTTAACAACAGCCCAGAGCAGTTCATTTATATCAAAATATATATTAAAATACACAACATTATTTTATTGTCATAAATGTTCAAATAACGTTTTTTTGGTGAAAGGATTCTAAATTATTTAGAAAGAAAATGTCTGTTATACAGCATAGACCAGAAAAGGATTTATTCCAACACATGATTTTACTTCATTACGAGGGATCAGTATTTTCTATTTTTAATGTAGAAATGCATGTACAAGTTTACAATTAGAGACCTTTAAAGTCCATATCTCACATACATGAGGTTTACATGCAATTTTTTTTTAAAACTCGATACATTTATATGAGTAAAATGTCTCATGTAAAATGCTTTTTTCGGTTTCCATTCGCTCAGTTTACTTTACTTGAGTAAACCGGGCTTTATATGTAAATTAGCTATGCATAAAGTACTTGTGCTGTTTTTGAAGATTACTAGTGGAATTTTGTGAAAATGTGGTTTCCATGCGCTAAGAACCTGTACAGAGAGAATCTAAGCTGCTGTAATAAAGCAAAATCCCTCGTGCCTGGCTGGTTAATAATGTGTTTTACTGCTCTTGCTCAAATTGTTTTTCAAATGTCATTAGTAGTGAATACTGTTTCAACTAATGTATCTTACAACTAATACATTAAAAATAAACTCGGAGATATAAAATGAAACTGACCAACAGGTATTGCAGATCACCATGGTTGAAAACCAGTGGAGATGTGTGTATGTATATAGATTTAAGCAACTCACTGTTTAATTTTAGCTTTTTTTACAGCAAAGGTACTTTAATACTATAACAAGGGCATAACACAGTTCATGGTAAGTGGTTTTATACAGAACTGTAAACCCACAGATATACAACATGACATATCAGACACAGCAAAAAACAAACAAAAAAAAAAAAACGTCTGCACTATCATTAAGGTGAACTACACCACTGCTAACAATAAAATCGCCCATCAGCCACGACTTTCTGCCGTCTTGGAATCCACAGTAACAGCTGACCTCTCCCTTGCAATATTTATAGTTAAGGTTAAACACGCTCATTAACAATTTTGCGTGAAATGCAGGTTTCCATGCGAAACTGGGTGTGGATTTTCCTGTGCGTTTCGTCATTTACACGAGTATTGAGATTTACCCTATCCCTCTCTTTGGCCGTTTTTTTCAGCCACAAACCTGATTTGTGCACAAGAATTGAATCTGTTCAGTCTTGAACAAAGAAGACTACGTGGCGAACTAATTCAAGCATTCAAAATTCTAAAAGGTATTGACAGTGTCGACCCAAGGGACTTTTTCAGCCTGAAAAAAGAAACAAGGACCAGGGGTCACAAATGGAGTTTAGAAAAAGGGGCATTCAGAACAGAAAATAGGAGACACTTTTTTACACAGAGAATTGTGAGGGTCTGGAATCAACTCCCCAGTAATGTTGTTGAAGCTGACACCCTGGGATCCTTCAAGAAGCTGCTTGATGAGATTTTGGGATCAATAAGCTACTAACAACCAAACCAGCAAGATGGGCCGAATGGCCTCCTCTCGTTTGTAAACTTTCTTATGTTCTTATTTACACGAGTAATTCTCCCAAACGTGCAGGCGCATCGCCATTTTACGTGTAAATTGATGCTCATGGAAACCCCACGATAGAAAAACATTTTTTGGTGATGGGGTCATACTTGGTTTATTTTCATAATGAGCAAGAAATTAAATCTCCATGATCAATTTTAGAGCACTGAGAGATGTAAAACTACCAATAATTCCAGAAAATACCGACAACGCACCGGAGATGCACAAAGTTAACGTGACATCACTAGGGGAACACTACCAGGAACAGCTGAGAGATATACATGGCTTCAGACTGTGAAAGAGATCATTACGAATTTCTCTGACGTTTTGAGTAGTCTGTATTACAATAAGGACAGCGGGAGTGTGGTGTGTAATGAAAGAAATTGTGGGGAGGAAGAATAAGTGGTTTGAAGCCCGATTCTAAACTGTTTTGAACCTTCAGCAGGAGAAAATAATCATGCTGGCATGAGGAATGCGAGCGACAGGCCCCCTTGTCTGCAGGTCGGCAATTCTGAATGATGTTCTGTTATACAGTTAACCTTGGCTAGCAGTTTATTTATGGCAATAAAAAAAATGTCTTGTTAACTTGCTTTTAGGTAACTGGCATTTTATTTTTACTTTATCTAACATTTTTAACTCCAGTAATTGTTTCATTTGAGCCTGCTTTACACGCGACCAACAAATCACATTCCTGCACTTCCTTTGCCTTTTCAATGTTCCCAACCCCACTTTTAATCCAATTGTTTTTTTCCTCTAAAGTTTTCATAATAACTACATATTCTTTACCATTACTTTCAACATCCCTCCTACTTTCCTGTGTTTCATCTTCAGTTTCACTTTCTGTACTATGTTTCCTATTTCTTTTCAACTGATTTTTTTTCTTTGTTTCCCTTTCCCCCCACTCCTCCTCCTGCTGCATATTTTTATCCACACTTTCATGTTTGTTTGTGCTCACAATAACGTTTACTTTTAATGTTGTTGAAGCTGAGACCCTGTGATCCTTCAAGAAGCTGCTTGATGAGATTCTGGGATCAATAAGCTACTAACAACCAAACAAGCAAGATGGGCCTAATGGCCTCCTCTCGTCTGTAAACTTTTTCTAATGTTGTTTTCCCAAACCACACATCCTGTCTCTCCTTGTTCTTTCCATGGGCAGACTCACCCTGCCCCTATTAAAGATGGGTCACAGGTCAATGATACCGAGTTTTCTTTCTCTTCCTAGATAAGTCTGTATCATGTACCACCTCACTATCTGACATTGTCATTACAACAAACAATCAAAAGTTGCATATATTTCACTTTAAAAAGTATACATTATGTTTTATAATATCTATGTTACAGTATAAGACATCCCCACTTAGGGTTGCCACCTTTTCCACAGACCAAACTCGAACCTATTTCTCAGTCAGCCCAGCTCTATCCCACCAGATCTCGGTACAAATCAATAATCATGCAGTATACACAGTACTGTGCGCTTGATATTTCTAGCAATCAAAGCCAGAAAAATAGTATCACGGTACATTAGAGGCTAATCTTACCTGAGACAAGTAGCTGTGGTGATGAGTAACGCTGTAGTAAGTCAATGCAATTTCTGAAGCGTCGATCCTGTCCACATGCTTTTTTTTTTTTTTTTTTTTTTTTTTTGTTTTTTTTTTTTTCTTTAATTTGAGCTTGAAAAGCCCGTTTTTGACAGTCAGAATTATTTTACAGCTCTTGTGTCATGCAGATATGCTACCTTGGTAGATTTTGACGGTTTTTGAATTGGCAATTATCACTAGCACGTTCACAAGTTTTGTATTTCTACTTTTAATTTTAAAAACATTCAAATGCATGTTTACTTAATGAAATGTGTCTGCTAAAACACTATCTAATTTAAACTAACTAGTTATAGCATCTGTCACCGCAGCAACTAGAACAACAAATAAGACTTTGTGTTACCTGCACGGTAGATAGTAGGATCTACACGTATCGACAATAACAATCCAAATTTGAACCACTGTTACAGATTTTCCAACAAGTCTGGCATAAAACAATGTTGGCTGCTACTTAATGAACCCCTTGTAAAAAAAAAAAAAAAAAAAAGCTTAACATGAAAAAGACCAGTCCTACAGGTACCACAGCAGCAGACGCAGTTTACACTGCCACACATTCTTCCCCTTGTCCAGCGCGCGCTTCTTTAACCTGTGCTGCGTTCCATCAGTCTGTCAGAGGGCGGGATCGCACACTGTATGCCACACTCTGATTGATGGAAGCATTATTGGCGAAAACCGACAATAAAGTCAAAATAAATTCCACTCCAAAATGTCCCGTTATAAGCTATGTCAAAGAAAAAATTAATGGAAGGTCGGTGTTTCTTATGCGCTTCATTTAAAAACGGACATTAGGGCGTCTGGGTTTGTTAATTCCTGCCACCGAGACACAGATACCAATTCCCAGATTGTCCGAGTCATCCCCGGACAGGTGGCAGCCCTATCCCCATTGTTATACGCCTATTTATTAGAAAGTATATACGGAGACGGGGGAGAATGTGTGGGCTGGTTAATTCAATGTATCTCAGTACTGCTGTTACTACACCCAATAGTGCTAAACTGAGAAATACCAAAAGAAACTTACATTTCTTCTAGAAGTCTGCTCACTGATGACGTTTTTGAAAATCGAAAAGTTTGTCACTGAATTTATGAAGTTTCTTTTAAGAACATAAGAAAGTTTACAAACGAGAGGAGGCCATTCGGCCCATCTTGCTGGTTTGGTTGTTAGTAGCTTATTGATCCCAGAATCTCATCAAGCAGCTTCTTGAAGGATCCCAGGGTGTCAGCTTCAACAACATTACTGGGGAGTTGATTCCAGACCCTCAATAATTCTCTGTGTAAAAAAGTGTCTCCTATTTTCTGTTCTGAATGCCCCTTTGTCTAATCTCCATTTGTGACCCCTGGTCCTTGTTTCTTTTTTCATGTCGAAAAAGTCCCTTGGGTCGACATTGTCAATACCTTTTAGAATTTTGAGTCCTTGAATTAGGTCGCCGCGTAGTCTTCTTTGTTCAATACTGAACAGATTCAATTCTTTTAGCCTGTCTGCATATGACATGCCTTTTAAGCCCGGAATAATTCTGGTCGCTCTTCTTTGCACTCTTTCTAGAGCAGCAATATCTTTTTTATAGCGAGGTGACCAGAACTGAACACAATATTCAAGATGAGGTCTTACTAGTGCATTGTACAGTTTTAACATTACTTCCCTTGATTTAAATTCAACACTTTTCACAATGTATCCGAGCATCTTGTTAGCCTTTTTTATAGCTTCCCCACATTGTCTAGATGAAGACATTTCTGAGACAACAAAAACTCCTACGTCTTTTTCATAGATTCCTTCTCCAATTTCAGTATCTCCCATATGATATTTATAATGTACATTTTTATTTCCTGCGTGCAGTACCTTACACTTTTCTCTATTAAATGTCATTTGCCATGTGTCTGCCCAGTTCTGAATCTTGTCTAAATCATTTTGAATGACCTTTGCTGCTACAACAGTGTTTGCCACTCCTCCTATTTTTGTGTCGTCTGCAAATTTAACAAGTTTGCTTACTATACCAGAATCTAAATCATTAATGTAGATTAGGAATAGCAGAGGACCTAATACTGATCCCTGTGGTACACCACTGGTTACCACACTCCATTCTGAGGTTTTTCCTCTAATCAGTACTTTCTGTTTTCTACATGTTAACCACTCCCTAATCCATGTACTTGTGTTTCTTTGAATCCCAACTGCGTTCAGTTTGAGAATTAATCTTTTGTGCGGGACTTTGTCAAAAGCTTTCTGGAAATCTAAATAAACCATGTTTTGTGTTATTAAAATAGAACCCTTTTCTGTATCAAAGTGAAGAATATCTAACATCTAATAGGGTGTGAGTCTTTTTAAATGTATTTATAACTGGAATAATAATAATAATAATAATAATAATAATAATAATAATAATATAATAATAATAATAATAATAATAATAGTAAAGGCTGTATGGCTGAAACTGATGTTTTGATTGATTGCATTGACCACTGCATTTTATTTAAAATGAATGATTGAAAGGAATATTCATATTTAGATTACAGATTATGTTAAGAATATATTATACAATGAGTACACTTGCTTCTTTTGTAATTGGAGCTTTTAAACATGTCAGTATTAAATATTTAAGCTAAATCATATGGTACTGTGTGTGGAAAGCTTAAATTCTGTGAAAGTCTGTGAACAGTTGGCATTTGAATTAGAGAAGAGAGACATTCATTATGGGACATATGTGATAAACAGGACTGCAGCTTTTACTGTTTTATTCAGTCACCTCTCTGTGATTCATAACTGTGTAAATCTGCTCATAGCCGAGGGAGTTCAACAGAAAGTATTTTTCTACAGGGTGTGCCCCCTGTTTCTTTATGAAAAGTGATAATATTTACCAATATTGTATGTGTTTATCCTACCATGGTAAACTCTAATCATATCATTGTCTCCTTCTTTCATCTTTCTCTTTCTAGATTTCTGGTGAGCAGGTAAATCACAGCAACCAGAATGCAGCTGCGACAATTGAAAGTGATTTTCGCTCTGATAGGTAGGTTTAAATTGTTTCCAATTCCTTCCCTGTGGTATAAATCCAGCCCTGAATTTATATTGTTTTCATATATATTGGCAGCTCAGCTTTACTGTGATGCTTCCATTAGCACAAGTACATGTACAAGCAGTTTATCATACGCAAGAGAAATTGCACAGGAATTACATTTGTGGTCCTTTGTGAGGTGAGGCAACTTCTGAGCATTAAAAAAACAATAGTTTCTGGTATTTATACGATGCTGCATTCAGAGTTTGTAATGTATGTAGTGTACATATTTGCTTGGACAGGGTTAACTGACTGCTGTGTCCAAAATTGAGGTTGTATAATTCGCTGGTGAGATGGCACTTACAGAACTGGTCACCAGAGCACCAAGGGGCATTGTTGCCCTGGAGAGAGTCCAAAGATGAGCAACCAGACTGACCCCAGGGATAAAGAACTGCTTTTATTTAGTTAACTTAGGGGAGATGATTGAAGTCTTTAAAATGTTTAAAAAAATTGAGAAAATATTTTATTCGCAGTACAGAAACCAGGACCAGAAATGAAGTGGTGATAGAGGGTATGGAATGGGCTACCTAGATGTTGAGACAGAATCACTTGGATCCTTGAAGACCCAACTTGACAAAGTCCGGAGATCAAACAGCTTTTAGGAACCAGGTGAGCTTACATCGGCAGAATGGCCTCCTGTCATACCTGAATCCTCTTGTGTTCTTATAATATAAAAAGCTATACTTCAGCACTGGCAACCTTTTGAAAATATTAGCATATCTTTACTGGTAGTGCTGAAAATTGAACCAACAGCAGCAACATTTGTAATAAATTAGAAACATTTTAAACATTTTAATTGCATTTTTGACAGGGTAATATATACATTAAATGCTGACGTAGATCCTCAGATGACTGTTGCTACACTTATATAATTTCAATAAAAGAACTCAAATACTTACCTTCAGTTTTTTATTTTGTATTTATTTATACAGCATACAGTTGGGCACCAACCCAAGGAGCAGGTGCACCTGCGGTCACAGCCCAATCAGCAGCTGCAGCCACAGCCCAATCAGCAGCTGCAGCCACAGCCCAATCAGCAGCTGCGGCCACAACTACAGCGGCAACTGAGACACCGACAACAACAGCAACTGAGACACCAACTACAGCAGCAACTGAGACACCAACTACAGCAGCAACTGTGGCCCCCACTACAGCAGCAACTGAGACACCAACAACAGCAGCAACTACGGCCCCCACTACAGCAGCAACCGTGGCCCCAACTGCAGCAGCATCACCAGCCCCCACTACAGCAGCATCTGTGGCCCCAACTACAGCAGCAACTGTGGCCCCAACTACAGCAGCAACTGAGACAGCAACTGAGACACCAACAACAGCAGCAACTGAGACACCAACAACAGCAGCAACTGAGACACCAACTACAGCAGCAACTGAGACACCAACAACAACAGCAACTGAGACACCAACAACAGCAGCAACTGAGACACCGACAACAACAGCAACTGAGACACCAACAACAGCAGCAACTGAGACACCAACTACAGCAGCAACTGAGGCACCAACTACAGCAGCAACTGAGACACCAACAACAGCAGCAACTGAGACACCGACAACAACAGCAACTGAGACACCAACAACAACAGCAACTGAGACCCCAACAACAGCAGCAACTGAGACACCAACAACAGCAGCAACTGAGACACCAACTACAGCAGCAACTGAGACACCGACAACAACAGCAACTGAGACACCAACAACAGCAGCAACTGTGGCCCCCACTACAGCAGCAACTGAGACACCAACAACAGCAGCAACTGCGGCCCCAACTACAGCAGCAACCGTGGCCCCAACTGCAGCAGCATCACCAGCCCCCACTACAGCAGCATCTGTGGCCCCAACTACAGCAGCAACTGTGGCCCCAACTACAGCAGCAACTGAGGCCCCAACTACAGCAGCAACCGTGGCCCCAACTGCAGCAGCATCACCAGCCCCCACTACAGCAGCATCTGCGGCCACTACTACAGCAGCAACTGTGGCCCCCACTACTGCAGGAAAAGCTGCCCCCACTATACAACTGTTGCCCCCACTACAGCAGCAACTGTGGCTCCAACTACAGCAGCATCAATGGACACCACTACAGCAGCAACTCCAGCCACTAGTGCAACTGTATCTCCGGCCCCAACTGCACCAGTAACTGCGACCCCAACTACAGCAACATCTCCAGCCCCCACTAAAGCAGTAACAACAGCCGCTATTACAGCAGCAACTGTGGCCCCCACTACAGCAGCAACTGTGGCCCCCACTACAGCAGCAACTGAGACCCCAACTACAGCAGCAACTGCGGCCACTACTACAGCAGCAACTGTGGCCCCAACTGCAGCAGCAACCGCGGCCCCAACTACAGCAGCATCTGTGGCCCCCACTACAGCAGCAACTGAGGCCCCAACTACAGCAGCAACTGTGGCCCCAACTACAGCAGCAACTGAGACACCAACTACAGCAGCAACTGAGACACCAACAACAGCAGCAACTGAGACACCAACTACAGCAGCAACTGAGACACCGACAACAACAGCAACTGAGACACCAACAACAGCAGCAACTGAGACACCAACAACAACAGCAACTGAGACACCGACAACAACAGCAACTGAGACACCAACAACAGCAGCAACTGTGGCCCCAACTACAGCAGCAACTGAGGCCCCAACTACAGCAGCAACTGAGACACCGACAACAGCAGCAACTGAGGCCCCAACTACAGCAGCAACTGAGACACCAACAACAGCAGCAACTGAGACACCAACTACAGCAGCAACTGAGACACCGACAACAACAGCAACTGAGACACCGACAACAACAGCAACTGAGACACCCACAACAGCAGCAACTGAGACACCAACAACAGCAGCAACTGAGGCCCCAACTACAGCAGCAACCGTGGCCCCAACTGCAGCACAGCAACCACAGCCCCAACTACAGCAGCAACTGTGGCCCCAACTACAGCAGCAACTGAGGCCCCTACTACAGCAGCAACTGTGGCCCCAACTACAGCAGCATCTGTGGCCCCAACTACAGCAGCATCTGCGGCCCCTACTACAGCAGCAACTGTGGCCCCCACTACTGCAGGAAAAGCTGCCCCCACTATACAACTGTTGCCCCCACTACAGCAGCAACTGTGGCTCCAACTACAGCAGCATCAATGGACACCACTACAGCAGCAACTCCAGCCACTAGTGCAACTGTATCTCCGGCCCCAGCTGCACCAGTAACTGCGACCCCAACTACAGCAACATCTCCAGCCCCCACTAAAGCAGTAACAACAGCCGCTATTACAGCAGCAACCACAGCCCCCACTACAGCAGCAACTGAGACACCAACAACAGCAGCAACTACGGCCCCCACTACAGCAGCAACCGTGGCCCCAACTGCAGCAGCATCACCAGCCCCCACTACAGCAGCAACTGAGACACCAACAACAGCAGCAACTGTGGCACCAACTACAGCAGCAACTGTGGCACCAACTACAGCAGCAACTGCAGACCCCAACAACAGCAGCAACTGAGGCCCCCACTACAGCAGCAACTGTGGTCCCAACTACAGCAGCAACTGAGACACCAACTACAGCAGCAACTGAGGCCCCAACTACAGCAGCAACTGTGGCCCCAACTACAGCAGCAACTGAGGCCCAACAACTACAGCAGCAACTGTGGCCCCAACTACAGCAGCAACTGAGGCCCCAACTACAGCAGCAACTGTGGCCCCAACTACAGCAGCAACTGTGGCCCCAACTACAGCCCCACTACAGCAGCAACTGAGGCACCAACTACAGCAGCAACTGTGGCCCCCACTACAGCAGCAACCGTGGCCCCAACTGCAGCAGCATCACCAGCCCCCACTACAGCAGCATCTGTGGCCCCAACTACAGCAGCAACTGAGGCCCCAACTACAGCAGCAACCGTGGCCCCAACTACAGCAGCATGTGGCCCCCACTACAGCAGCATCTGCGGACACTACTACAGCAGCAACTGTGGCCCCAACTACTGCAGGAAAAGCTGCCCCCACTATACAACTGTTGCCCCCACTGCAGCAGCAACTGTGGCTCCAACTACAGCAGCATCAATGGACACCACTACAGCAGCAACTCCAGCCACTACTGCAACTGTATCTCCGGCCCCAACTGCACCAGTAACTGCGACCCCAACTACAGCAACATCTCCAGCCCCCACTAAAGCAGTAACAACAGCCGCTATTACAGCAGCAACCACAGCCCCCACTACAGCAGCAACTGTGGCCCCCACTACAGCAGCAACTGAGACACCAACAACAGCAGCAACTACGGCCCCCACTACAGCAGCAACCGTGGCCCCAACTGCAGCAGCATCACCAGCCCCCACTACAGCAGCATCTGTGGCCCCAACTACAGCAGCAACTGTGTGCCCCAACTACAGCAGCAACTGAGACACCGACAACAACAGCAACTGAGACACCAACAACAGCAGCAACTGAGACACCAACTACAGCAGCAACTGAGACACCGACAACAACAGCAACTGAGACACCAACAACAACAGCAACTGAGACACCAACAACAACAGCAACTGAGACACCAACAACAACAGCAACTGAGACACCAACAACAGCAGCAACTGAGACACCAACAACAACAGCAACTGAGACACCAACAACAGCAGCAACTGAGACACCGACAACAGCAGCAACTGAGACACCAACAACAGCAGCAACTGAGGCCCCAACTACAGCAGCAACTGAGACACCAACTACAGCAGCAACTGAGACACCAACAACAGCAGCAACTGAGACACCGACAACAACAGCAACTGAGACACCAACAACAACAGCAACTGAGACACCAACAACAACAGCAACTGAGACACCAACAACAACAGCAACTGAGACACCAACAACAACAGCAACTGAGACACCAACTACAGCAGCAACCGTGGCCCCAACTACAGCAGCAACTGTGGCCCCAACTACAGCAGCAACTGTGGCCCCAACTACAGCAGCAACTGAGGCCCCAACTACAGCAGCAACCGTGGCCCCAACTGCAGCAGCAACCGTGGCCCCCACTACAGCAGCATCTGTGGCCCCAACTACAGCAGCATCTGTGGCCCCAACTACAGCAGCAACTGTGGCCCCAACTACAGCAGCAACCATAGCCCCAACTACAGCAGCAACCGTGGCCCCAACTGCAGCAGCATCACCAGCCCCCACTACAGCAGCATCTGTGGCCCCAACTACAGCAGCAACTGTGGCCCCAACTACAGCAGCAACTGAGGCCCCAACTACAGCAGCAACCGTGGCCCCCACTACAGCAGCAACCGTGGCCCCAACTGCAGCAGCATCACCAGCCCCCACTACAGCAGCATCTGCGGCCACTACTACAGCAGCAACTGTGGCCCCCACTACTGCAGAAAAAGCTGCCCCAACTATACAACTGTTGCCCCCACTACAGCAGCAACTGTGGCTCCAACTACAGCAGCATCAATGGACACCACTACAGCAGCAACTCCAGCCACTACTGCAACTGTATCTCCGGCCCCAACTGCACCAGTAACTGCGACCCCAACTACAGCAACATCTCCAGCCCCCACTAAAGCAGTAACAACAGCCGCTATTACAGCAGCAACCACAGCCCCCACTACAGCAGCAACTGTGGCCCCCACTACAGCAGCAACTGTGGCCCCCACTACAGCAGCAACTGTGGCCCCAACTACAGCCCCCACAACAGCAGTCAACACAGCCACCCAAAGGCCCTTTCCTGGGTTCGCTGTTGCCATCATTGTCATGTGTGGCTTAGCTATCTTGGCTGTCCCAGTTATAATGATTCTGGTAAATTTAAATTGTTTAAAACAGTTAAATTGTTCATGAATGAAGATAATTCTTCACGAAACGTTATAGTGCATGTGTTTATTTAAAAAAAAAGAATAATATGTTAACATAATGAAAATGTCTTTGATGGATTCAGAACTACACATTATATTCAAGACTCGGATAGGTTTGTTCATTTATGATTCTACTGTAGTTTCATACTTAGAAATAAAAAGGTTGGTTTTGGAGTGCTCCAAAAGACATGAGACCAGCTTCAACTATTGAGTTTTCTACAATAACAATGCTAAAACATAAGAAAGAAAAGTTTTAGAGATGTTGAATGTTGAACTTAAAAGGTAAAGTGTTTTCATTCTTAGCTCACGTGTCCCTTTTATAATTTTCAGGCCCTGAAGACCAAAATGTGTTCAAAGCTGGCACAGGCTTGCTCTCTGAAGTCTCCCATCTATGAGGTAGGTTAACTAGTCAGATTATTGTTCCAGACGCATGTCCATCTTCTTATTGAAATAACAATGTTCCTGCAAATCTGACCAATTCTGGACCAGAGTGAAAGTGAAAATAAAGTTTTCCATGATCTACACAAATTCTGTAGAAAAATAATATGTAGTGAACCTGCTGTACATGAGGTGTGCATAGTTTTCAGTTTCAAAAACGTACAGATATGTAAAAATCGAAATGTTTTTAAGTTACTTTGACATTTAACACTTTATGTTAATTATATTAGTTTAAGGACCAGTGCATGTGACTTTATTTTTAAACTTGCTTGTTGCAATATGTGGCAGAACTGTCCTGGGTAAATGTTGAGCCAGGGCCTTAAACTAAAAGTGCTCCTAGTTCCGAGGGACAGATCATACTGTTAATAACAGTAAATAACATCATTTCAGACTGTGATGTCTTGTTCCAGGTGCTGCTGTCCTTGTGTGTCTGTTAGATATAATGATTCTTTAATGAAAAGCACTTTAAAGTAATGTAAGGTTTTTTGTTTTTTCCTTCAAGTGTATTAACTTCATATTCCATTTCATTTTAGCTGCAGCATTAATACAGACATGAATAAGCATGGCATCAAATGCCAGACTGATGGGAAAGCAATGAAAAGAAGAATTAAGAAAACATGAATTATTTAAATGTTTATTGAATACATTTGATTTGACAAGAACATTTTCACTATGCTCATGAACTTCTTCCAGGAAGAACAGATCGCAACCATGTATATAATGAAGCGATAGTGTCCCACCATGAAGGCTCTATTGTCTGGTAGTTGACCACCACTGGAGAAAAATATTTTTCTCATTATTTCTTTAAATAAGCACTTTAAACCCTGCATTTACCTTGAACTTTTAATGATTTGTCAGGTTCCCTTCCGCTGAGAAAAGTTTTAGGAAAATGTTCATAAAGGTTCACACACATAATTGAGAAATAAATAACTTTATAAAACAAATCCCTTTTTTTTTTTACTTAGCAGAGCTGCTTATAGTTAGGGCGTCTGATTTCCGTGGTTTTCTTTAAATATATAATCAAGAAAGAATAACTATTCATGTAGAAATCTGGTTTTATGTATAAAGAAATAAATGCTTAAGTACAAAGTTGTAGCCAACTGTTTAAATCCCCAATGTATGTATATTTCCACATATTTGGGTATGCAAGCTTTTGACGACATCTCTCTCTCTCTCTCTCTCTCTCTCTCTCTCTCTCTCGCTCTCTCTCTCCCTCTCCCATACACACACTGTATATGGAGGCATTTCTCCATTCCAATCAAGTTTTATTTTGTAGTGGAGTTGCAAGTATAATTGCAAACATTACATACAGGAAAACGAAACCATGCTGTCTTACAAAGAAAAATGATCGACTTACATCTAAATGCTCTTGGCTTAAACACACACTCATAAAACAAATAACTGGCGAGAAAAGTGTGCAACAAAAGCAAAAACATTAAAGCTATATTGCTGTAATTTTGAAAAATCTGATAAATATGTATATTACACTAAGAAGACACATTTTTCTAATAGGTAGCCAGTTCTGCTCTGTTGCATTTGAATCACAGACAACTACGCATGTGTTTATTCGAAATATGTGCCTAGTCGGGGAGTTTTCGGGGGAGAAACTGGGTTAAATCTGGTAAAACCTGAAAATCAGACACCTTACTTATAGCCTATCTGAACAGTGCCCGATATCAGAATCAAGCAACATTACTGGACTGTTTGTGTCTCGCTTTATTGTTGTTGAAAGATGCTGTCTGAGCTCTAATCGAGCTGACAGGCTGTGACTGCAACACCCATGTACAATACCTGTCTGCACCACACACACACAACACTCCCACACCTGTGTACAGTACTTGTCTGTCACACACACACACACACACACACACACACACACAGCACTGCAATACCCATGAACAGTACCTGTCTGCACCACACACACACACAGCACTCCCACACCTGTGTACAGTACCTGTCTGTCACACACACACACACACACAAAGCACTGCAACACCCATGAACAGTACCTGTCTGCACCACACACACACACAGCACTCCCACACCTGTGTACAGTACCTGTCTGTCACACATGCACACAAGTGCAGCTTTGCTGAGATGTAGCACATTTGTTTGGTACAATCTCATGTTTATCTGTTTGATGTATTTATTTGAACTTGTTTATTATTATAATGATTACTGTATTTACTCTGTCATGCATATGATTAATATTGTTGAACATATTGTGCTTTATAGCTCAATGTTATTGTTTCTATCTCTGTTCATTCCATTTGTAAATCTTCTAACTTAATTAAAGCATACATTTTTGTATAAATACTGTGTAGTCTGTCTTTTTTAAAATGTGTTTTTTAATCACCAGTAATTAAACAGTATCCTAAATATATCATTAAACAGTTTTAACAGATTAAGTGGATGATTGAACCAGACTATATGCACCAAGCCGACCGCTGTGTCTGGGGAGAGTGCCTCACTTTCCCACAGATGCTTAAAATCCAGGCTGGTAATTCGGGGGCAACGGTATCAGCGGGAATGTGTAAAGGAGTGTCCTGGGCCCCTCGTGGGCTAGGGCGTTTATGCGTAGTGGACCGTCTAAGTGGTGGAGGGAGTACAACCTGCGCCTTCCCGAATTGTTCCCAAATGCACTCCATCACCTGAGGGTGGAGCTGCCACTCTGACGGATGCACACCCTCCCTAGAAAGAAGGTCCGCTGCCCAGTTCACCACTCCGGGGTACCAAAAAATACCTCGAGTAGTACCCCTCTCCGTGGGAGGTGGGGTCTACGAGACGAATAGAGACTTTCCTTTAATACGTATTATGTTTAATTGTTTAATGTCTTAAAATACCAATTTTTAGACAATGAAATGTAGGGAAATAAGCTTGTATTTATTTATTTATTTATTTACCGTGAAAAGAACACAGCCCTAATTTTACCTGATCCGCGGTAAGTCGCTTTGGTCAGCAGTACGATTGATTAGCTGAGACGGTACAATAAATGTGCTTTGTTTTTGCTGTTGAAGAGAGCAGCTACGATTTTGGGGGGAGGAGGGTGAGAGAGAAGCGCGAAGACTTGAGCCCAGTCTGAGGGGACGGCTCGGTTAAAAATAATAAGGTACATTTACATTTCAAGCACAGTGCGCTGCAGTAAAAACTGATATACGTTGCACGTTGCAATCAGATTTTGCGTTGCTTACCTGCCATTTTTGGCGTTAAAACAAAAGCAAATACAATTAGAAGTTGTTTAAGGCAGCTCTTCTACATTTCCAAAAGCGAAAACAAATATAATACATGAATTAGAAAGAATTACAACGATTGATGGTACAAGACTGTGTTTATTGCATAACCCAAAACAAGAAAAGAGAAACAAAACGTGAAAAACGTCAAACTGAATTAAGAACTGTACACCTTATCCTGTCATAAGAACATAAGAAAGTTTACAAACGAGAGGAGGCCATTCGGCCCATCTTGCTCGTTTGGTTGTTAGTAGCTTATTGATCCCAAAATCTCATCAAGCAGCTTCTTGAAGGATCCCAGGGTGTCAGCTTCAACAACATTACTGGGGAGTTGATTCCAGACCCTCACAATTCTCTGTGTAAAAAAGTGTCTCCTATTTTCTGTTCTGAATGCCCCTTTTTCTAAACTCCATTTGTGACCCCTGGTCCTTGTTTCTTTTTTCAGGCTAAAAAAGTCCCTTGCGTCGACACTGTCCGACACTGCTACTGTCAGAGTAGGGAACCAATGTTACGCGGAACTCGTGTGTGGGAAGTCGTGGTGGCTTTATTTTATGTGACCCCCCCCCCCCCAGGAAACAGAAGCTCTTTGTTTACCAAAATAAGCAACCGAATTGAGTTGCAGAGAATCAACCCGCAGATGAATTTTATTTTTCGCTTTGTTTTGTAATGTTCATGATTATCTTTCTTTTAACCAGCTCGGGAGTCGGGAAACTGTCGGTAAGTTGTCCATACCAGCAGGGCCAGTAAGTGGTCCATCGTCACAATATGTTACCCGTACCAAAACCTGACCCGTGTAACGCCTGAAAACGATACGCTGTTAATGTGATTGACTACTGCGCAAATCACTACGAACAAGACAAAATGTAGCTCACCCCCCAAATCGTATACGTTTACAATTTTAGATAACCTCATTTGTTGTTGCTCGTCAGTTAGTCGCATACATTTGCTGAATTGTTAAGATATTTATGTTAAAAATAACTTTAAGGGCAAAACCCAGTACAAATGATTTGCTAAAATAATTTGCGCATGCCCGCGGAAATGCTGTACAGAGCGTACCACGTTTTAACATGTACCACAAAATAACACTACATCGGGACTGTGGAAAACAGTTCAATTCAAACAAACTGATTAAACTGTTTGAAATGTATTTTAAAATGTTTATAGTTAAAAACAACCTCAAATTGTTACGAACTCCTTTGTGAATGGAGGTTGTGCGTAAGTAGGAAATGTCCGTAATTATGGAAAATAGTTAATGGTTTTAATAAATGTTTACACCTGCTATGTACCCACTCAATTTGAAGAATAATACAGGGATACAGCACAGTAATACAATACTCACATTGTTATGGTCCTAAAGTCTTTAAAGCAGTACTATAAATAGAAAAAGGCTAAATTGAAGTTACCATTAGAATCGTAACTGTAGCAAAGACACCGATTAAAACGTATGTATGAGCACCTATCTGGTTGCATTGCACGCATGACTGAGTGATTTGCATACTTGTGGTTGAAAGTGGGGGTTTAATAGACCGGTCAGTTCATGTTTGGTGTTCGTAACTCCGGGGTTCTACTGTATACGTAGTACGAGAGGCAAATCCAAATTCGTTATTCCTGGTTTTCATAGTGTGAAAATGAGGGATGCTGTAAAAGCTGGAACAAGACAGAACGGCCCGGGACGGTACTTTAATGAATTCAATTGCTTTAAAAAAACAGCATATAAAGTTACACACACACGTGAGGAGAATATAGTGCCAATCAGAACCGTTTAATAATGCGCTATCATTAACCCGTTCCGACCTAGAACCTTCTTTTTATCACCAAAATACAACCAACCTTTAACAGCCCATTCCGTGCAATAAACAGCTTGATTAATAAAGCTGCCCAGAAGCTGCTGGTGGGGGGGGATACAGCTGATACAGTGAGCAACATACTTACAAAAACTGTCCGAAGTGTTAACCGACATGTAATTGCCAATTCCTTGCATGCAATGGGTTAATATGAATTGATCTACTGCAAATTGAAGAATGGGTATTCAGCCCAGGGGATGCTTATTGATTTTCACTGTCACTAGACTTTACACATTACACTTTTCAGCCTTGATAGAAGCACCTGCAAAGAGGTGCTGATCACTACTTTAATACTGTACTGGTTTGGAACACTACATGTGACCACAGAGAGTATCATGTTATTGACCAGATCTTGTTTTTACTGATTAAGCAAGCACTAGAAGCAAATTTCAACAATGTGTTGTAATCTCAGGAAAACAAAATTGAGCAAAAAAGGTTAGATGTGGAACCTTTTATCTGGTGCTGTTTGAACGCTTGTAACATTCTGTATTTTTACTTTCTCATAATCAGTGTAATAGTTAATGTGGTATGCTGAGAACTTGGTACTCATTTCTCCAAAATGTCATGACTTCGGTAAACTGCTGAATGTGCTTAGGGTTGACAGCAATTCAAGGTTGTGTTGATAAGCTTGTGGTATGCTGGATGTTGTAGACTGAATTATGAGAAGGGGCTAGCGATCATCAGCTTGTTCCTGGGTTCCCATGCGCTTCTTCTTGGTCCATGCATCACTAATAGATAGATTAGAATAGTGAGGTACGACCCAAGGGTACAATTCGTCCCCGACAATGTGCCTCTGCGACAATTCGTCCCTATTACTAGATGTACATATTTTAAGTAATAATAGGCTATAAGAAAAAATATGTGTGTACTTTTAAGATGTTGACTGTGTTACCACTTAGAAATTGTTGATTGTTCACTTTAACAAGATAGCGTTATTGATGAAACTGTTTTTAGAGTGAGATGCAAAAGCGGCAAAGTAGTAAAAATGTAAAACAAGTGAGATGTAGGTCGGATTGTTAAACTGGATCGCATTTTTAACGTGATGTCTGTTGGGCATAATGAGATTGGGGTTTCATTATCCTGTAATGTAACATACAACCCCTGTGGGTACAAATGAGGCAGAGCATGTCAGACCTAGCATCTCAAGCTAGTGTTTATTAAATTAATAAGAAAAAGGGAACAGGAACTAGGAGCAAATAAAAGACTAAGGCAGCTAATAAACAAAGTTATTTGTAAACCCCGGCGGCCACCACAAAGCCCAATAATAAACACCCCAGATAATCCCACAATCACACTCCACACCCGTGCTCACAACATCCAGCCATTCAGTGCTCCCTCCCTCCCTTGCTTGCCTGAATAACCAACAATAGCCCCCAACACACCCCTGCCCAAAACACCTCCTTCTCCCTCCTCCTGTTACATTAGTAGTTGTGTTCGCTCTGTGCACAGAATATTATAGGCTACAGTGCAATTATTGGACAAATTGTCATGGACTCAGCTAAGAATGACATAAGAAAAGAACAGAGTTGAGGGTTAAAAAGTTGAATTAGCAAGGTATTCAATGGAGCTTGGGTAAGTTGGCCCAGTGGTTAAAGACAAAGGCTTCATACCATGTGGTTACCAGTTCAAATCCCAACTCAGACTGTGTGTTTTAATTCTCATATTGCACAAACTAGTGCTGTCTGTTAGTTAGTGTGTAAGCCAAATACTTCAATTCAATACAGTATTTCAAAGGTTCAGTTGTTCTTTCTCAGGCATTGCATGGTTACATAGTTTAATATAGCAGCAACTCATTTAGTGCAAAATACATTGTTTCATTTCTCTTGTATTCAGACACATACACACAGCACTAGACAAGACAGGAGTTTCCCAAATTGAACAGACATAAAAACAAAACAGTTTGTATGTTTCTTTATTCTGTTTATTTTATTTTATTTATTTGTTTATGCATGTGACACACAATGTAAAAACAATTTTTTTTTAAAGAAGAAAATGTGAAAAGCATCAGAGTTTCTGTATTTGAAGTCATCCTGTGTAATATGAAAATTTAAACTCTTTTGCTTTGTTTGCTAATTTTTCGTTACATATTGTAAACTACATAACTGTAAGGTAGTATATTTGCTTGCCTTTGTACTGTAATTGCATTGTATCCATTTTGTATCAAATATATGTACATACACCGAGAGTACAAAACATTAGGAACACCTTCCTAACATTGAGTTGCACCCCCTTTTGCCCTCAGAACAGCCTCAATTCATCGGGGCATGGACTCTACAAGGTGTCAAAAGCGTTCCACAGGAATGCTGGCCCATGTTGACTCCAATGCTTCCCATAGTTGTGTCAAGTTGGCTGGTAGTGGATCTCTACTCCGAATAGCTTGTTCCATCTCACCCCCAGATGCTCAATTGGATTGAGATCTGGTGACTGGGCAGGCCACTGCAGTAAGCAGAATTCACTGTCATGTTCGTGAAACCATTCCTGGACAATCCTAGCCTTGTGGCATGGGGCATTATCCTGCTGAAAAAATTCATTAGCAGATGGATACACTGCTGCCATGAAGGAATGCACCTGATTGGCAATGATGTTCAGATATCCTGTGGCATTCAAACGTTGCTCCACTTTTATCAAGGAGCCCAGTGTGTGCCATGAAAACACACCTCACACCACCACCACCAGCCTGCAATGCTGGCACGCGGTATGATGGATGCATGTAGTCATGTGGTTTTCTCCATACCCTAGTCCTCCCATCAGCATGAAACAGCAGGAACCTGGCCTGCCGTTGGCTGGATGTCCTTTGGTTGGTGGACCATCCTTGATACACACGGGAAACTGTTGAGTGTGAAAACCCAGCAGCATTGCAGTTCTTGACACACTCAAACCGGGGCCTTTGGCACCTACTACCATACCCTGTTAAAAGGCACTTAAATCTTTTGTCTTGCCCATTTACCCTCTGAATGGCACACATACACAATCATTGTCTCAATGTGTCAAGGCTTAAAATTCCTTCTCTAACCTGTCTCCCCTTCATCTACACTGATTGAAGTGGATTTAACAGATGGGTTTTTTTCAATAGTATTATGTTGTTCTCACTTAGTTTTATTATGTGTGTGATTTTCATCGTCTTTGCACCTTCGGAACCCAGTGTTCGGGGAGCTTTTTTGGTGATAAAAAGAAGGTTCTGGGCCCGAACAGGTTAATGACAGCGCATTATTAATGTGTTCTGATTGGTAAAATACTCTCCTCATGTGTGTGTAACTTTCTATGCTGTTTTTTAAAGCAGTTGAATTGATTAAAGTACCGTTCCATCTCGTTCCGGCTTATGGCCTAAAAACTTAAAAGTAGACTTAATACAACCAAGGCGAAGGGAGTAAAATGTTTTGTGTCCCGAGCTTCCACTTGCTGGATACTAATAGAATGAGGCATTGTTTTGTAATTCACGCTCGTGCCTTCAGTATCCAGTCACAATCGGTGTGGCACAGTTTGTGTAGGTTAATTCTAGCTGTATAGCCAAACAAAGAAACACGTGTACTCCCATGCTAATCTTATTTACAATGTGTCCATTAGTACAGATCTACTTTACAGGGGTGGTTCTCCTGACAGACGAGTTGTGCTAATTGGGCATCGTTCTGTAGCTCCTATGACTGCTGCCTTCCATTGCCAGCTAAGATCAAAGTGGCACAGGCAGTCTGTTTGGAAAAACCAACCCTGCAAAGCGAGGCAATGTTGGTGACCTGTAACTACCCACCCAGTCCTGGTCAGAAGTGTTAGTAAAATGATCAAGTGCCAGGAATCCGGTTCTTGCTAGAGTTATTATTCTGTAGCTCGCATGGCTGCTTCCTTCAGTAGCCAGCTATTTAAGGCAGTATTATTGGCCCTTACTACCATCACTACCTTTTTAAATGAGCAGGTGCCAGCAGTCAGGTTCAGTAAGTGTGCTGTAGTTATTATGAGAGAGAGAGAGAAATGTCATCAAAAGCTTGCATACCCAAATGTGTGGAAATATACATACATTGGGTATTTAAACTGTTGACTTTTAAGATCCTTTATTTAAACATTCCAAATAAAATCCTCTAAAATTCAATAAAGGTAAAACACAAGAAAAATTAAGATTCCTACTGCCTAGGCAGAATTTAAAAAATCCTAAAATACATCATGTTCTCCTTAAACAGATTTTAAACAGGATAAAAGGATCATAAAAAATAATAAAAAACAGTGTCTTTCTGTTAAAAACAGATTAAAGCCAAAATTAATAAAAACACTGTAAAACAATAAAAAAAAATTAATAAAATTAAAATTAGAACAAAAACTGGAGCTCCCCCCTCCTCACTTACATCACACATGGTGTCTCCCACACACCACCTCTCCTGGAAGTCCTCCAGGTTATTATTTAGTTTAAAAACAGCACTCTGAGCTATTACTGGAATCAACTCTGTGGAGAAACCTGCCGGTGAACACAATACAGTGCAGGATCCTCCACAGCAGGTCCTCCACTCTGTTGGTGAGAGGCAGTTTATACAGCACCCTCCATACTGGCCTGTGCCCCTCCTCTACCTCCAAACATCCCTTCCACCTTGAATACACCAACTCCCTCAACTGGTGAAAATGTGATATCTTCACACACAACTGGTAGATTTTCTTACTCCCTGTTGTGTGAAGAGTTAATTCTTTAACTGTTAAAGTTGAGTAGCGTTCCCTCATTCCCTTTATTCCCCCTCCTTCACCTACTGCTGGACACACTAGCAACCCTGGAAAGATGAAGTCTTGTCTCTGCTCTGTGCCACTGGATATCTCCTCCCTCAAAGTCTCCCTGAGCTCGGGGGGAGAGAGAGCTTACAGCTCACTAACCATTTTCTCTACCAGCCTCTCAGAGTGCCAGCCCAGTTGCCCAGCCAGCTGTGTAGCAGTCAACCAGCAGGAGAGGTCAAGGTTGATCAAATGGCTCAGCCTGGTCACTCCTGCCCTCACAAAACTGGCACAGAGCATCATCGACTGAAAGAAACGCACAGGGAAGAGCGGATTGAAGAATAGGGGCTCCTCCAACAGGACCCTGCCTGTCAGAGACCCCTCATCTCTCTCCTCAATCACTGCGCTCCAGGCATCTAAAACACTCAAGTAAAAACAAGGGAGACCTTTTTTCGCTAATCCAGTATTCTCGATTAAAAACAGATGTTTGCCTATCCCCAGCCCCCCATTCTGCTGAGAAAAAAAGCTAGCCTCTTCCAATGAGTCTCCTCCCCAGCGTACAGGAGCCTCTGCACCGTCTGCAGTCTGAAGGCTGCTACCCTGCTGGTAATGCTGACCAGCCCCTGCCCCCCTTCATCAGTGGAGAGATACAGGACTGCTGGCTGCAACTAATGTCTCCCGCTCCAGAAGAACTCCAGCAGTATTCTCTGGATCTCTTGCACCATACCCCGGGGAGGGTCCAGACACACCAGTCTGTGCCACAGCATGGAGGCCACCAGATTATTAATCACCAGGACCCTTCCCCTAAAGGACAGCTGGATCAGCGGTCCTTTCCATCTCTGCAGCCACTCCCTCACCCTCTCCACCAGGCCCTCCCAGTTTTTCTGCAAGTCTCCACTCCGAAAAACACACCCAACACTTTTATACCTGTCCTGTCCCATCTCAGCGCCTCGGGCAGGACAGGGGGTGTGCAATCATGCCAACTGCCTGACAGGAAGCCGTCACACTTTGCCCAGTTAACTCTTGCCGTAGATGCTCTCTGGAATGTGTGCAGGCTCTGTTGTAGTGCCTTGTTGTCTCCGTCACTGCACACAAACACATTCACATCATCTGCATATGCAGAAACCTTCACTGTGACAGGGGAGGGTGAGGAGGGCACTGCCCAGCCAACCAGCCTGCCCCTTAGTAGGTGCAGCAGGGGCTCTATGGCCAGTGAATAAATCATTCCAGACAGGGAGCAGCCTTGCTTAATACCCATGCACACTGGGAAGGGTTGACTAAGCCCATTGCTGATCTTTAAAATGCTAAAAACATTAAGTGTAAAAGCTGAATGTAAGAAATAAAAACAAGGCCAACCCCGAAGGCTCCCAAGGTTTTAAAAAGGTATGTGTGGTCGACCCTGTCAAACGCCTTCTCCTGATCTAAAGAGACCAGCCCAACATTCAAATTGCATGTATTAGCCATTGATAAAAAGTCACGAATTAAAAACAAATGATCAAAAATGGAGTGTCCTGGTATACAGTAAGTTTGGTCCATGTGAATTACATCTTGTGGCAAAGTGCCCGCCCCTGTGTGTATTTTGTGTCGTATGTTGTGTGTTAATGTTGGTGTATAGTCATTGGTACACGGGATTGTAGTTAGGCACGAGGATTGCACAGCACCTCACATGCATGTAAATGTAATAATATGTGAGCACGGGGAATTGCACTTTATTAGTTCATGTGCAGTTGTACCACAAGTCCAATTGAATGATTGATTAGCAGTCGAGTCTCGGTACAGCTGCATGTTTTCACTCACTTGGGGTTGTGTGTTCGGTGAGTGGGAAACAGGATGGGAGACAGAGGTAATAATTGTAATAATAATAGTAATAGTTAAAATATCTGCTCACCGTGTTTTGTTTAGTGTTAATCCGTTTTGTTTGTCTGTTTATTTTGGTTACCAGTGCCATGTCCTGTGTTTTTGTTTGTCTTACAACCGTTTAATTTCTGACTATTAATTTATTAAATGCTGAGCGAGATCATTCGCTCAGCTCCACCAAACTCCACCTCTCTGTCGTTTTATTTCCTGGATACTGTTTCTGGTCTGACGTCCCCCACTCCGGCCATCTTTATGACACAGCTCCTATACATATTTTTAATCTATTGGCCAGACATTTTGAAATTTATTTTAAAATCAGAATATAAAAGCGAAACAGGTCTCCATTTTTTTTAATCGCAGTCAAGATTTTTTTTTTAAAATTCAGCGGGCAGTCCGTCAATGCCAGGAGCTTTTCTGTTTGAAAGCTGTGTAACAGCAGTGGTCAGCTCCTGATATGTTAGCGGCTTATCTAATTGATGTTGTTGTTCTTCGCTAAGGGTGGGCAAAACCTGAAGCAGCAGGTCCATATCCTGTTGGTCACATGGCTCTTTACTATATAATTCAGTATAAAATTTTACTGCCTCCCCGCTAATCCCCTCCCGGCTGTACAGCTCCCTGCCGCAAGGCATCCAGATGCAATGCATGTGCCAGCTGTCTGCTCTCCTCCTCTCCAAGCCAAAAAAGAAACTGGAGGGGGTGTCCATGTCTTTCAGTTCCATGAAGCGAGAGCGCATCAGCACCTTCACTCTCTCCTTCAGCAGGCTGCCCAGCATCTGCTCCCTCTCTCACCGCTGCGTTCAGTGACCCAGTTGAATTGAGTGTGTATTGCTGGCAAAAGATTTTAATCTCTGTTTTACCAAAGTCCCACCACTGCCTCAAGTTTTTATAGAGTGTTTTTTCTTTTTTGTGTATGTTCCAGATTTACTGAAATTGCATTACAATAACTGTGTCCTGTAATAACTTTACATTAAAATGCATGTAGGAGGTGCTGTGAGAGTCAGTGGTAGGTATTACTGTAACTACCAGGCAGTGGTGGTCAGAGAGGCTACTGGGAACATTTTTTAAGATGGTACCTTTTTTGTTGGTCAAATTCCTCTAATGTTGCCTTTCGTGTGACGATGTGTGCTGAGTGGAGGAACAATCTCAGATCTGGAAAGAAGTTTTCAATTTCAACCCTCCTTTTCCCTTTTGTATTCTCCATTTGTATTCTTCATCAAGGGTATAAACTTTTTTCTCCTCTGTTAATGGGTTGGCTATCAGGGATGTCAGAGATAAACGAGGAGTCAGAGAGCTCCACCTCCATTTCATCTGCTCCGTCCTTGCTGTCTGCTCCGCCATCCATGTCTCTCTCCACCTCCACCGCCTCTGTCTCCTTTTTGCTGGGGTTCAGAGAGAGAAGAGAGCTGAACAGCGCTGGGTTTAGAGCCCATCACCGTGCCGCTCCCCTCTGCCTTCATATCAGGAGGGACAGACACCCCTGCCTGAGACTGCAGGCACCCCTCCAGCACAGACTCGGGGCTCTGCTCCGTTCCCAGTTCACTGTTAGGCAGATCTAAAGGGTCCTTATTTTTTAGTGTATATTATCTGTTTTTTTTTTTTTTTTAGTTACCATGACAAATGACTCATCATTTTCAGTAATTTCATTTTGGAAAGGACTGCGGCTGAGTCTCTTCAGCCTTGGCTGTGGTGTCGGCGGCTCCATTCGATTCGGCGGCTCCCTGGTCTCTGCAGACTCCGGCTGTCGCTGCGACAGGGAGCTGACTCATCCTCCCGTTCACCCCCAACATCCCCAGCCAACTTCCTGCCATCAGTACCCTGCTCCTGCCTTTCCTCATTTCTGTTTTTTCTCAGGCAGGCTCTCCTTTGGTGTCCTTGTTCCCCACAGTTAAAGTACCACTTTGTGTTTGAGCTAACAAATACAACACAGCCCGTACCCTCTATCTACACTGAAGCTTCAAGCTACATCAATCACCTGCCCCGGATTATTCAGCAGTAAAAATGCCTGTCTCCAAAAATACAGGACATGCTTAACATTAACATTTTTACACCCTAATGAAATGTTTTTAACTGGGGACACCAGCTTGCCATACCGGGCAAGTTCATTCTCCAAGGTCTCATTTTTTAAAAATGGTGGCACATTAGACATAATAACCTTGGCAAAGGGGTTACTAAGGGGGACACTTGAATAAAATCTCCTTCAACTGAAAATCTTTCCTCCTACAGTTGATTGACCAGCAATACCTCTTTTAAAATGATGACAATCCTCTGATTCATGCGGGAAGCCGACACTATGTTTTCATAGCCGACTACCTCTCCTACTGCTAGCAGGCAACACGCCGGTATCCGGCAAGCAGCTAACCCAATGTCGCAGCTGAGAGCCCCCAGCCCTCCAGAGTGAGATGCCATAATGGGATCTACACACACACACACACACACACACTACTTGATAAACAGTAAAATGCAAACCAAAACAACGAAACAAAAATAAATATAAACAAACTAAATGATTAACAAATAATTAAAGAATATTGCAAAAAATGTAGCCAAAAAAAAACCCTCCTACCCCCTAGCGTTCAAACGCTACTGCCTCCCTGCAAGCTCTTCCCACAATCCTCCGAGAGAGAGCTGTCTTTGAACATGAAATGTACGTGCAATTTTGATGCAGCTTGGCGAGTACATTAGTGGCCAGGTCGACAGATCTGTCAAAATATCCATAGCAATTCTCGTAACTAGAGGTGCTGGCCTTATTGTTAGCAGACCAGCTTTCATCCCAAACTATTCATATACAGGATGAACTGATTGTGATTCCGATTATGCCAGTAATAGGCAGATATTGATGCCAATACTGTTTTATTTTTCTCATGTAACTGACAAAAGAAGGTGCAGTTTTGAAGTGATCTGAATTTTCAACTTTGATTCTTTCTTTATTGAAGTCTTGCCTTGACGTGTATATAGTCAGGTTTTGTTTCTTTTTTGGTTGAATGATTTAATGAAGAATCACAATTTGAAACCCTAACACAGATCCGAGTTACATTGAAGTATGTTAGGCAATAATATACTGTAACATGTGTTGCATGTTCATTTTAAATGCTGTGGAAAGTGTTTTTAGTTGACCTGCTTGCTTAATTAATCAGTTAGAGATTCAGAGTAGATGAGCTAAAGGTGCAGTTTTGCTGCGTTATTAAATATTACATTTAAGAATCAATAGTTGTTTTTTTTACGATGCTTCAATTGTTTCCCATGATCCAAGGGAGGGTAATTGGTAGAGTAGTCTGCGAGCCCCTTTCTGGACTAGGGCTGTACATCAGCAATACCGTACTTATCACCATACACTCAGTTAAGTGTGAAGCGTAAGAGTGCAAGTGTTTGGAGTAAAACAGGTTTTGGTCATAAAAAAGATTTACAACCTGTTTTGCGTTTTGTTTTCTGATTTAATCTTTTAAAAATAATTATTTAAAAGAATTGCATACTGTAAATAATAATACAAAATAAAGCAAATCTATACTATTGCAGTTTTTGGAAACAGGTGTTTTAGAAAGCATTTATTTTATCAGTTTTGCAAAAACAATTTGGAATCTGATTGAAAAATAAAAAGTGATTTCTCTAAAAGGAGATTCATTTTAAATCAAATACTTCAGTAATATAAGGACAGGTAAGAAATGGGTACCTTGGCTCAGGAGTATGTATGCATTCGTTTTCCACAATACTGTAGGAATGCAAGTGATTTGCACTGGGGACTGGTGAAGGCTGTTAGCTCTCGCTCACAGATGCTTAAGATCGTTTTGAATGATTTAATGCTTCCAGTGTAGGTTACACATAGCAATAACCTTGGGATGATTCTTATTTGAACTGTCAAATTGATTATAAAATTTGAATGATGCAGATGAAATCTTCTACCTCTTCCTTAGATCCAATTCCAGTTAGATCCCTTGATGAGGTAAGAGTATTGAGTTATCTGGGTAATGATGACAATACAATGGCTTTCAAAACTGCTTTGGTTAAGCTTCTGCTCAAAAAATCAAAGTAGATTGTACTGTTTTGAGTAATGTTAGACCCATTTCTAACCTGCCAGTCTTGGCTAAGTTTCTTGACAAGGTAGTAGTCAAACCACTCATTTCTGGTTAGTAGCAGTGCCTTTGAAAAGTTTCAGGACCACATGCATTGACACTGTTCTCTGTTTGGTCAATTCCATAGTTGTCGCGCAACAAATCACACAATATAGGATACAGTCCTGTTTACTTCTTGTCGCTCCTGTGTCGCCTGTCTTGTTGCCTGTGGTGTGAAAGATACTTATCAAAACTATACGTTCTATTCATTTTGTCACAATGCTGTACAGTTTCGCTTGTTGCATCAACTCCAGTAAGGCCTCACTGTTAATTTGAAATAACTTTGTAGATGGCGCCAAGGCCAGTAAACTTAAGTCAAGGTCAAAGTGTTGGATTCATATATAAAGCTAATTATTGACCACAGAAAAAAACACAGTTTTACTTAACAATTTAAATTCAGAAATGTTTTATTTTTTAGTCAACCAGCAGCCTACAGCTATGACCAAAGGTTTTGCATTAACTAGAATTTTAGGACTGAGACATAATACTAAATAAAACTGAACAGAAATTAGATATTTTATTTAACATCCTGTAATCAAAGAAACTACTAAATTATATTGCAAAAGTCTACTGGAAACCATTAATAGTACAGCATTTAATGTTAGATTTAGAAATGTCAATTTTTGTCAGTTTTTTGTTAAGTGATATAGAAAACTAGAAAGCGGTATGTCATTCAGTATGTTAACGTAACATTATTCAGCTGGTTTCATTCGACTGCATGAAGCAAAATGAGTTCATTCTATAGGGGGATGCCAAACTTTTACCTGAGCTGCAGATTGGAGCCTGTGAGTGCATGGCTCCCTGCAATGAAGCCAGGCATTGGCTTTTAGCACTAATCTATGGGACCGTTTTTGTTCAGTTGTAATAGCATATATTCTACTCAATTTAACATAAACACAGGAGTTTCGTTCCCTGTGTAACATATACAATCCGAGTCACTGTGTTGTATTTATAGGTAAAGCTACCAAGTTTCCAAAGCTTAAATCTGCAACTACTTTGCAAGTACAGATACCTAGCGTTCTTTCAATTGAAACTTTTCTGCACTGCAGTTTAATATTTCTGTGTGCGGAGCTTATCTACACTGCCAGCTTGCTAACAGGAAACATGAGGGTGTTTTTTTTTTTTTTTTTTTTTTTGGAAAGTTGTGCTGAAGTCAGCTAATATTTACTCTGTAGTTGTTTTTCTGTATGTTATTCTATATCTGAGCTCCTACATAAAGTACATAATGAAATAAGAAATATTTAAGATGTATTTTACTGTTGGAATTTCATAAACTAGTCTATTGTCATGCTGCCTCACGATAATTAAGCAGCAGTATCAGTTTAGGAAAGGGTTAACATTTAATTAACACGAGCACCACCATAGCCTCTCTTTGAACGGCTTTTGCAATTCATATTTAAATATCTCTGCGTATGTGAATATCTTCTGCATGTCCATTCTTAAGTGTTAGTAATAATATAGTGTGATTTTTAATGGATAATTTGTTATGTCAAGTCCAATATAATGTGTATTAGTTTGTTTTAAGTTAAAATTGTATTCAAACAGGGACTGACATGGTATTTAAAAGGTTATACTCGTAGCCCTGTGAAATTCTTTTTTCTTGTTTTTTATAATTTTTCGTTTTATTTTTCACAGATATCATTTTTACACATTAATAAAACAATTCAAATAGATGTATATCAATAGTAGCTGAGTGTACATCATGTTTTAACTATACATATTTTTATTAAACATCTGCTTTTCTTAACATTTTGACAGATCTCACACAGAAAAATAATTTCTCATAATTCATTAGAACAGTAATATACAGTCCCTCAATCTTTTTAATCAACTGCCTTTTTACAGTAATACTGCCCATGCCCTCTATAAAATACTGTGTGTATATATAAAATTTATATATATATATATATATATATATATTTATATATATATATATTGGAAAAATAACCTTGGAAAAATAACCACCTGATTGGTTAAACAGCATCACATGACTGTGCGTATATATACCATATATACTATGGCTTGCATACTAATGAGCTGCTTCACACTGAATAAATCACTACGCACCACTACATTCTAAATCACATGACCACTGCCAAAAATGAGTGGCATTTCACTTATTTCCTTTAATATATTTGGGGATGAAAATCCACATAACTTTTACAATACCAGCTTTCTGAGTGAAGACAGCAGTCCATCTGAAAAAAAAATAAAAGAGCACCAGCAAGAACAGACACAACAGTTGATGAGGAACAGCTAAATGAAATAGAAGAAAGCAAAGATTGAAAAAAACACACAAAAAAAAAACTACAGCATGGGCTGGTTAATGTACTTAAAGAAAAAAAATATTGACATTCATTTTATGGAAATAAGTCCAAGAAAATCTCAACAACATAAGGGAATTTTATGCCAGTGCAAGTTAAACTAAGGACCAGTATTCAGCCTCCAGTTTTATAACACTGAGCTGGACTAAAGTTATATTAACAGTAGAAGTTTTAAACATCTGCAGGAAACTGAGATACTGTCCCCTGACACCGCGGTCAGATTGGTGTGTAAAGTCTGGTTCAATCATCAACTTAATCTGGCACGACTGGGACGCAAGGGGGTCTGACAAATAACAAAAACATACTTTGAAATCTAGTACATTTTCATTCTTTTAGAATATGTGTAAACTTTATAGTAAATGCTTGTATATATCAAGTTAACAAACTCACTTCAAGATCCGGCTTCAGTCTCTATCAGCTGCTCTCCTTACTTCCTTAGTGCAATTTGAAACTCCACCCATCATCCAGTTTGTGCGCAGCCCTCTAGTTTCTATTGAGATGGTATTTTTGATGCAGAAATTCACAATAAACGAACATGTGCAATTTATTTTTAATAAGCGAACAATGAATTAAATTTGGGACTATATTACACTGCGGATATATACACAATAAAAGTTTCTGGTTTTATCTTAATTTAAATGTGTTTTAATTATTTGTTTTTGTTTTTCTTCCCACAAATGTCAGGTGGCCGTGTTATAAGTGGTATAAACCAATTTGGTTTGGCCGGTAGTTATGAAGCACCACAGGCCTGACTGGGCCAGTTATATTTAACTACTATATTTAATTTATATATATATATATATATATATATATATATATATAATGTATATGTATATGTGTGTGTATGTGTATATATACAGTGGCTTGCAAAAGTATTCAGACCCCTGACCAATTCGCTCATATTATTGAATTACAAATTTCATTCTGTTCGATATTTTATTTTAAAACACTTAAACTGAAAATCAATTATTGTAAGGTGACATTGGTTTTATGTTGGGAAATATTTTTAAGAAAATAAAAAACTGAAATATCTTGCTTGCATAAGTATTCAACCCCTGTGCTGTGGTAGCTCCCAGTTTGCACCGATGAAAGAAATTGCCCAAACGAGGACACAATTACCTTACCATTGGCCTCCACCTGTGAACCATTAAAGTTGCTGTCACATTTTCTGGATAAAAACCCCACTGTTGAAGGATCGTTGGTAAGGCTGTGAATCTGAATGAAAATGAAGACCAAAGAGCATTCTACAGAAGTTAGAGATGAAGTAATACAAATGCATAGATTAGGGAAAGGGTACAAAATAATATCCAAGTGTTTGGATATCCCAGTGAGCACAATTGGATCAATAATCAGGAAGTGGAAGCTGCATCACACCACCCAGGCACTGCCAAGAAAAGGCCGTCCCTCAAAACTCAGCGCTCAAACAAGAAGGAGACTTGTGAGAGAAGCCACAGAGAGGCCAACAATCACTTTGAAGAAGCTACAGAGTTCAGTGGGTGGGAGTGGAGTAGTGGTGCACCAGTCAACCATATCAAGAGCTCTGCATAACACTGGCCTGTATGGGAGGGTTGCAAGAAAGAAGCCGTTACTCAAAAAGTACCATCTGAAAGCACGTCTGGAGTTTGCCAGAAAGCATGAGAGTGACCCAGCTGCGATGTGGGAAAAGGTTTTGTGGTCAGATGAGACCAAGATAGAACTTTTTGGCCAAAACTCAAAGCGCTATGTGTGGTGCAAACCTAACACTGCCCATGCCTCAAGACACACCATTCCTACAGTGAAGTATAGTGGTGGCAGCATCATGCTGTGGGGATGCTTCTCATCAGCAGGGACTGGGCATCTTGCTACAATTGAAGGAAGAATGGATGGAGCAAAATACAGGAAAATACTGCAAGAGAATCTGCTTCAGTCCGCTAAAAAACTGAAGCTTGGGATGAAATTCACCTTGCAGCAGGACAATGACTCCAAGCACAAGGCCAAAGCAACATTGGAATGGCTCAAGAACAAAAAGGTGAATGTCCTATAGTGGCCCAGTCAAAGTCTGATCTCAATCCCATTGAGAATCTGTGGCACTATTTGAAAATTGCGGTCCACAAGTGTCAACCAACCAACCTGAACAACCGGAGCAAATCTGTCAAGTCACTCCAACACTGTGCAAAGCTGGTACATACTTACCCCAAAAGACTTAAAGCTGTTATTGCAGAGAAAGGTGGCTCTACCAAATATTAATGTGTGGGGGTTGAATACTTATGCAAGTAAGATATTTCAGTTTTTTATTTTCCTTAAAAATATTTCCCAACATAAAACCAATGTCACCTTACAATAATTGATTTTGAGTTTAAGTGTTTTAAAATAAAATATCGAACAGAATGAAATTTCAATGTACCATTTGTAATTCAGTAATATGAGAGAATTGGTCAGGGGTCTGAATCTAGACAAGATTCAGAACTGGGCAGATACATGGCAAATGACATTTAATAGAGAAAAGTGTAAGGTACTGCACGCAGGAAATAAAAATGTACATTATAAATATCATATGGGAGATACTGAAATTGGAGAAGGAATCTATGAAAAAGACCTAGGAGTTTTTGTTGACTCAGAAATGTCTTCATCTAGACAATGTGGGGAAGCTATAAAAAAGGCTAACAAGATGCTCGGATACATTGTGAAAAGTGTTGAATTTAAATCAAGGGAAGTAATGTTAAAACTGTACAATGCACTAGTAAGACCTCATCTTGAATATTGTGTTCAGTTCTGGTCACCTCGCTACAAAAAAGATATTGCTGCTCTAGAAAGAGTGCAAAGAAGAGCGACCAGAATTATTCCGGGCTTAAAAGGCATGTCATATGCAGACAGGCTAAAAGAATTGAATCTGTTCAGTCTTGAACAAAGAAGACTACGTGGCGACCTAATTCAAGCATTCAAAATTCTAAAAGGTATTGACAGTGTCGACCCAAGGGACTTTTTCAGCCTGAAAAAAGAAACAAGGACCAGGGGTCACAAATGGAGTTTAGAAAAAGGGGCATTCAGAACAGAAAATAGGAGACACTTTTTTACACAGAGAATTGTGAGGGTCTGGAATCAACTCCCCAGTAATGTTGTTGAAGCTGACACCCTGGGATCCTTCAAGAAGCTGCTTGATGAGATTTTGGGATCAATAAGCTACTAACAACCAAACGAGCAAGATGGGCCGAATGGCCTCCTCTCGTTTGTAAACTTTCTTATGTTCTTATGTGTTGTGTGTGTGTGTGTGTGTGTGTGTGTGTGTGTGTGTGTGTGTGTGGCTTCTCTTTCATGAATTCAGGAAAACGGACCAGTGTTTCAAAAAGCTGAAAATTAATTTACAAACCATTTTTTAAAAACATAACTACAAACTAATCCTAACTTTCCTGCTGCGTGTCATATTTGTTGTACAGTAAGAATCTGAGACTGCGCTCCGAAGTGCTGTGTTGGTACTCGTTCCCACGGCAAAACGGGTTTTCTACAACTAAGCAACTAATAAGCCAAAAGGACGCACTGAAATCAATAAATCATAAACAATGTAATTATGAAAGAAAATGAAGACCAACATTTAGAGTGGAGGCTTCATTATGACAGAGGAAAAAAAAAGTAACGTTTTGCCTTATTTGGCGTCATTTTCCCAGACTTGCAGATAAACAGCAGCTTTATTTGTTGTGAATTCAACATTTCATTTACATATCCAGTCTCGCAGTAAGATGTCCCGATGGATACCCGGATACGCAATCAAATTGTCAAACTTTTTGATTTGGGATCCGATGTGTTCGGCTCAAAAATGCCGTTCAGAGTTTTTCCAGAATCATTGGTTTCACTCAGCAAGAGTGGCGCTGACTTGGGAGAGGCTTCAGCAGTCACAACACTTTAAGTATGATTGTTATTATTTTGTATTATGAATATTGTTTTAATAGTGTTTATTATTAGGGATAGGAATTTCGAATAGTTTCCTATTTGAATTCGATTATCCGAACTCTGGTCCCTTACGCTCCCAAGAATAAAAGGCAAATGCGTGTGTTCAAACAATGTCCAAGATGAGATTTCTTCGCTCTGTACCCTATTTCCTTAGGCACAAGTTTTTTCTTTTGATTACTGAATTAAAATACACAGAATTCAATAAGCAGCAGCAATGTCACAGCGCGCATCTCTTCCAATTAAAGCAACAGTAGCATAATATTGCGCAAACCACCAAATAATAATTTTTGCTGTAGTGTATTCAGAATAAAATAACACCTGTCATATAGCAACCTAAATATTGTACATCTGTTTAATTCTAACAAATAATATTTCTAACATAATCTTAGTGTAAATATTGTAACCTGGCCAAAATAGAAAATACATTCCAAAATTACAATAGTTTAACATTACTAATTACAACTAGCCATCAAGTACTGACATCAGATGAAGTCAGGTTACTTTGTTTATTTAATAACCTGTAAATAATTCAAAACAAGGACACCTGGTTGTACTTTTAATGCTCAGTGCAAATGTTGACGTTACTCCATCCATTCACAGAAAGTCAACAGTAGATGTTTTACATTGAACTGCAGTCCAGAGTTAAAAAATAACTCCTTTCCGACTTCAATTATCTTGCCTTTTCTTCACTGTGTTGTTCTGCTTAACATTTAGTATGTCTTTATATTCATCATAACGTTAAATTATCTTTTTAATTTCAATGTTATCCAAGTTTGGATTACCGTACTACTTTTAGCACATGCTATGTACATGTTGAATGGCTGAAGTAACATATATTGAAAGGCTTCGTTTAGCCACTTTCTTTTGAGACGTGGGCTTTCTCTGGTTCCATACACAGTTAGAAATGTATGGAAAATAAAAACCATCATGAAAAAATATATAAATATATTGGGCCAGATAAAATTGCATCCGGGCCAGTAAAAACAGTAGCTCAGTGGCCCGAGGGGCCAGTAGTTAAAAATCTAAACATAGATCCCCGATATATGTGTGTGCATATATATATGAACAAAAATATAAACGCAACGTGTTGGTCCCATGTTTCATGAGCTGAAATAAGATCCCAGAAATTTTCCATACGCCCAAAAAGCTTTTGTGCACAAATTTGTGTACATCCCTGTTAATGAGCATTTCTCCTTTGCCAAGATAATCCATCCACCGGACAGGTGTGCCATATCAAGAAGCTGATTAAACAGCATGATCATTACACAGGTGCACCTTGTGCTGGGGACAATAAAAGGCCACTCTAAAATGTGCAGTTTTGTCACACAACACAATGCCACAGATGTCTCAAGTTTTGAGGGAGCGTGCAATTGGCATGCTGACTGCAGGAATGTCTACCAGAATTGTTGCCAGAGAATTGAATGTTCATTTTTCTACCATAAGCTGCCTCCAGAGTCATTTTCGAGAATTTGGCAGTACGTTCAACCGGCCCCACAACCGCAGACCACGTGTAACCGAGCCAGCCTAGGACCTCCACATCTGGCTTCTTCACCTGCGGGATCGTCGCCTGAGACCAGCCACCTGGACAGCTGAGGGTTTGCACAAACGAATTTCTGCAGAAACTGTCTCAGGGAAGTTCATCTGCATGCTCGTCGTCCTCACCAGGGTCTTGACCTGACTGCAGTTCGGCGTCGTAACTGACTTCAGTGGGCAAATGCTCACCTTCGATGGCCACTGGCACGCTGGAGAAGTGTGCTGTTCACGGATGAATCCCGGTTTCGACTGTACTGGGCAGATGGCAGACAGCGTGTATGGCGTCGTGTGGGCATGCGTTTTGCCGATGTCAACATTGTGAACAGAGTGCCCCATGGTGGCGGTGGGGTTATGGTATGGGCAGGCATAAGCTACGGACAGTGAACACAATTGCAATTTGAATGCACAGAGATACCTGACGAGATCCTGAGGCCCATTGTCATGCCATTCATCCGCCGCCATCACCTCATGTTTCAGCATGATAATGCACGGCCCCATGTCGCAAGGATCTGTACACAATTCCTGGAAGCTGAAAATGTCCCAGTTCTTCCATGGCCTGCATACTCATCAGACATGTCACCCATTGAGCATGTTTGGGATGCTCTGGATCGGAGCCATTGAAGAGGAGTGGGACAACATTCCACAGGCTGCAATCAACAGCCTGATCAACTCTATGCGAAGGAGATCACGCTGCATGAGGCAAATGGTGTTCAAAGAAGATACTGTGGTTTACTAATCCACGCCCCTACCTTTTTTTAAAGGTATCTGTGGCCAACAGGTGCATATCTGTATTCCCAGTCATGTGAAATCAATAGATTAGGGCCTAATGAATTTATTTCAATTGACTGATTTCCTTATATGAACTGTAACTCAGTAAAATCTTTGAAATTGTTGCATGTTGCATTTATATTTTTGTTCCGTGTATGTATATACACTGAGTGTACAAAACATTAGGAACAACTTTTTAATATTGAGTTGCACCCCCTTTTGCCCTCAGAACAGCCTCAATTTGTCAGGCCATTTAAGGTGCTGAAAGTGTTCCACAGGGATGCTGGCCCATGTTGACTCCAATGCTTCCCACAGTTGTATCAAGTTGGCTGGTAGTGGATCTCAACTCAGAGTAGCTCATTCCATCTCATCCCACAGATGCTCAATTGTATTGAGATCTGGTGACTGGGCAGGTCTCTGCAGTAAGCTGAATTAACTGTCATGTTTGTGGAACCATTCCTGGGCAATCCTAGCCTTGTGGTATGGGGCATTATCCTGCTGAAAAAATCCATTAGGAGATGGATACACTGCTGCCATGAAGGGATGCACCTGATTGGCAATGATGTTCAGATATCCTGTGGCATTCAAATGTTGCTCCACTTTTATCAAGGGGCCCAGTGTGCCATGAAATCACACCCCACACCATCACACCACCACCAGCCTGCAATGTTGACATGTGGCATGATGGATGCATGTACTCGTGGCTTTCTCCATACCCTAGTCCTCCCATCAGCATGAAACAGCAGGAACCGGGATTCACCAGACCAGGCAATGTTTTTCCAATCCTCCAGTGTCCATTGTTTTCGTTCCTTAGCCCACTGCAACCGCAGTTTCTTGTGTTTTGCTGAAAGAAGTGGAACTCTGTTAGGCCATCAGCTGCCATACCCCATTCGTGTCAAGGTACGAGTTGTGCATTCTTTTATGGGTCTTTCGGCACCAATGTTGTACTGAACTGTCAGTTGACTAACTGTAGCCTGTCTCTTACTCTGCACAAATCGTGTCAGCCTCCTTTGGCCTTTTTCATCAATGAGCCATTTTCGACCACTGGCCTGCCATTGACTGGATGTCCTTTGGGTGGTGGACCATCCTTGATACACACGTGTAACTGTTGAGCGTGAAAAAACCCAGCAGCATTGCAGTTCTTGACACACTCAAACCAGTGCACCTGGCACCACTACCATACCCCGTTCAAAGGCATTTAAATCTTTTGTCCATTTACCCTCTGAATGGCACACATACACAATCCATGTCTCAATTGTGTCAAGGCTTAAAAATCCTTCTTTAACTTGTCTCCCCTTCATCTATACTGATTTGAAGTGGATTTAACAGGTTACATCAATAAGGGATCATAGCTTTCACCTGGATTCACCTAGTCTATTTCATGGAAAGAGCAGGTGTTCCTAATGTTTTGTACACTCGGTGTGTGTGTGTGTGTGTGTGTGTGTGTGTGTGTGTGTGTATATATATACACACACTGCCCTACTATTGTGGTGCTGTTATAATAGTTGTACATATAGAAATCTACCCATTAAAAAAATAATAATACTAATAATAATAATCCTGATAGGATTTGTATTTCAATCACATTGCGCTGAAGCAGGGCTCCAGTATACAACAAGCTTGGGGTTTCTCCGTATTTAAACATTAAGCAGATTCACTAATTAAAATCCATTGAAAACAAAAACAGCATTTGCTTCAGTGCAAACTTTGCACCACTTGAAATAAAACAAAGAATCTGCATACTAGTACAAAATACAGATTGTTGTTGCTTATTTTGTGCAGCCTGTCAAATGCTGCGTGGCCGGGCTTTACTAAGTAACCATTCAAGTAACAATTCATTTCCAATGCAACCAACAACCAGTAATCATCTCAGCTGATAAACTGACATTTTGTACAGCCTGTCAAATGTTGCGTGATACAGTTCAGTTACAAAACACCAACGTCACCAAATTTTAACGTAGCGGTAGCCGGTCATATAAATGCACACAAAAAAGAAAAGTATTGCTAGTTCTCATCAGTCTTAATTCATGCCTTTTTTGATAAGGACACAAACTGTTTTGTTACAGTTAATGATACAAAACGCTTTTCTCCTGCAATAAACTATATAAGTAAACTATATGCACATGTCTAAATGTAGAACGACTAAACGTACAGTATTAAAACACTGCTCTTTAATACACTGTGTTCTTTTTTTCTCGCACTCGTGATGTGTTCACGATCCGCATTATGTCACGATGTCTTTCCACTCATATTCCAGCGACAGTTGCAGAATCTGCACATCATTATTTTGCTGGGGGAAATATCCACACAAATGCAAGTGTCAAACTGTAGGACCAGCAGCACTATGAAATACAGCCTGCTGTTTTGAGAATAGTATTGAAACTTGTTTTCAGTACTGTATTCAGTTTTATAGTTTTTCCTTTTTTTACGTTTTTTAAAAATTATTAAAGCAATGAACTGATATGTATGTACATACAAATAAAACACACACAGTGCTTCACTTGTTTGATTCAGTTTTATATTGAGTGTACTTGTATATAACGCTTCAGCACCACTGTCAGGTGTGCTTTGCAGAGTGACGCAGTGTAATAATCAGGTTTTGGGCTATTAGAAAAACACACATTTTTAAATAAACCTTTAGAGTGCAATATATATGTGTGTGAGTGTGCGTATTGCTGTTTTTGTAAACATCTGAATATGAACCAGTTTGTTCCCCAGCTGTTCAGATGAACATGCTTCTACTGAATGCTATTCTTAGTTAATTTTGAACTGTTGTTGAAATTATGTAGTGGGTTCTGGCACATTTTTGGGGGGGACTCGAGCACTGGTATTGTAACGTTTTCATGTTTATGAAGTAGTAGTCATGGAGACAGTGTTGAATTCTCAAACTGTTTGTTTTATTTGGAACGACAGAGAATTCCTGACAAACTGAACAGACAACAAGTCCTGCAACAAGGCAATTCTCCGGGTCGTTCCAATATATTTGTGAATTTGAAAGTTAAAATATATGAAAGCATGCCGACCTTTATGTACAAAGATCTTCACTAATGTACAGCTGAACAAGAACTGCTGAGTATTTATTTTAGTTTCATACAGTATTTATATCTGATAGTGAAGATGACTAAAAAATCTGCAATATAACGAAGTCCTGAGAATTTCAGCTGGCTGACTTAATCTTTCAAAATACTGCTTGTTTTTGCACTGGCAGTAACAACACGCTTGCAAACTGATGGTTATAGTTTAAAATCCCACCTATACCAGACCTTTTTTTTATATTTCTATAAAAAGATATTTTTTGCAGGCAAATGTTCCATTTTAAAACAGAAATAAATAATTTAATATAAATGATATGGTCGTCACAATAAGTGCGTTCCTTAGTATATTTCCATGTTAACAAAACAAGTCAATTTCATTAAACTCGGATGTCCTGTAATGTACCTATGTGTGGAGAAAGAGTGTGGAGAAAGAGCCTGGGGTCTGGACAAAAAGGATTAGGACATGTTTACCTTACTTTGGCGACTTATTTCTCTAGCTGTATGACAGGTATTGACTTTTATTCTACATTTCGCCTAAGACTGTTGGGAACTACAAATTAAATGTGAAATGGTACTTTTGCCTAATTTACTTTTGCTGTGCCAATACCCTGAAAACACGTAAAATATCCTCGCTGTATAGTCAGGCAGTTCTTGCGCTTCGCTAACTGATACCGTTCCTCTCAATAGCTGGTACACTTGCAAGTAACACAGCCATTTATAAAGCAAGTGCAAGGCACAAAATGATTCATAATTCTTCCCAAAGAAATATTGCTGTAAGTCTATCCAGTTAGACACACCAAATAGTGCAGTTTAAAATGTTCTCTCCTCCTCTCCTGTAGTTCAGCCCTCCTTTTTTATTTTACTTGTTTTGCTTGTGGTTGTTATTTTAAAGTACAATTCTAATTTCATTCATATGGGCTAGGGACTTATTTGCATAGAGTTACTTTTTTGCACAGCTGTCTTGTTCAAGTAAAAACGTGGTCGCAATTCAAATTCCCCCTCATTGTTATGGGCAGGGACTTTTGCACCTGTCTAACCAGTGTAAATAATTGTCCATCCACGAGTGGTTAGTTAATTATTCAGTGAAAGGTTTGGTGTGGGGCCCCGAGAATTCTCCAAAGGAAAGTTTATTCTTGATGCTTCTGTCGTCTGACTGCCGTTGGCAAATTGTATTGCCGATGTCTCTTGAGTGTTTATTTCACATGTGCGTTTCAGGTAGTATTTGTGTTGCCAATAACAAATCAAATCCGGACACATTTTTCGGATGTACTCTTACTTAACCACCCAGCAGCCCATTTACTTTGGCGATTTCCATGTTGAATATTTGCATTAGTTTTTTGCAGATTTTTCATTCTTCGCCCTCAAATAAGCAATTTGGAAAGTTTGCAAAATAATGTTTGCTTTATTTAAAAAAAAAACACACACAAACTTTTATTGTTATGAAAAACTGAAATATTATTTCAATAGAAGTTAAATAACAACAATTTATTTATAACTGTAGCATTATAACTCTGTAAATCACAACATAACATAATTTTTCCCCATGGTAGCATTATGTAAGTATAAATAACTTCTATGAATTGATGTGGTAAACTTGCTTACTATCTTCCACAGTTTTGGGTACGGGTATGTATCAATCAGCATCAGCAGAATAAATCGTTTTGACCAGTACCAATCCTGATAAGGTTTCATTGCAACCCATTGTAACATCAAAGAAATAAATACCCTCATTTCATTCTCTGTAGTAGGCATCCATTTTTTACTCTCCAGTCGCGGCCGCCCAGCTTTGCTTATCTATGGATGGGCCAGTCTGTCAGGCACATTTCTTAGGGGCTGCTGCCATTTGCCAGTGAAAAAAAAACTGCAGACTATACTTTTTTGTACTTACTTTTTATTACATTCATAGGTTTTAATAGATTTTTTAAAAATTATTATTAGTGTAATGGGTGTCTTAATAAAGATTGTTAACCGCATACACGCGTGTTTGTTTTGACTACTGTATTGGTGATTGGGGGACAGTTTGATTGTCAGGTTATTGTGTGGGAGTTTATACCGTCCACCAATCATGGTGGGTGAATTACGTAACACAAACGCGCCCGTTCTAAGCGGAGGCGACAGTACGGGGTGATTTTAGAAAGTAAGTTTGCCACATCAATGATATGGTGCGTTGATGTGGTAAACTTACTTTCTAATCAGCCTGGCTATAAACACAAGTAAAAGACTACAGGTTCTTAAGTTGATGTTGGTATTTGGTTAAACCTTGCAATAAGGGATCTAATGGCCATGGACAAGATTCGCAAAACTATTTACTCCAAATTGCCATTTTTTTTAAATAAAATGAAAATAACCTCAAATACAAATGTTGATGAATTTTATTCTGAAATGTATTTTTAGTCAAGTTAGATAAACTACCAGCTGAGTACCAGCCCTTCATGGACTGAACCTTTAATCCTGGCCTGCTTTGGAAAAAGTATGGACACCCCTATACATAAAAAGAGGTCTGAGAGGGACTTTCACGTCAAATAATTTCAGTAACTTACAAGAGGTTGACATTCACAGATATGCTGAACAAAGAAAAGCAAACATGCCAATGTTTTGACAAAAATTGTAACATTAAAAAAATAAATAATAAACTATTATAATAATAAAAGTCCCCTCCAACTTCTTACATGGAATCACAGCATCTAGCCGATTGTGCAGCTGCAGATAAGAGTACAGCAGCACAGCGTGACCCTCTAGTGCTGCATACACTCATGGGAATCATTTACAGAATAGCGCCAAAGCAAAAGTGAATTGAATCCTTAATACATTGCCCCACACACCATTCATTATTGACCCAATACACTGTTATTCAAAAACAAGTTAATACAAGACAGTTGACCAGATATATGCCACAATACAATATATGCTTCCTTTTTCCTGTTGTAACACTTCTGTTCTATTTTTCAGAGCAGAGATACTGAGCAGGAAGTGTATTTTTATAAGACAAAGATCTAAGATGGAAGCTGTCCATATTAAAGAGGAGGCCCCTGACCTGGAACTTGTCCACATTAAAGAGGAGGTCCCTGACCTGGAACTTGTCCACATTAAAGAGGAGGTCCCTGAATTTGAACTTGTCCAAATTAAAGAGGAGGTCCCTGACCTGGAACTTGTCCAAATTAAAGTGGAGGCCCCTGACCTGGAACTTGTCCACATTAAAGAGGAGGCCCCTGACCTGGAACTTGTCCACATTAAAGAGGAGGTCCCTGACCTGGAACTTGTCCACATTAAAGTGGAGCGCTCTGAACTAGAACCTATCTACATTAAAGTGGTTCTCCCTGAGCTGGAACCTGTCCACTTTGAACCAAACGTATCCAAGCCTGACCCTTTAGTAAAAAAAGAGTCCAATAAGCAGAAACAATGCATCTCTTATAGGAAAGCTGTCAACATGCACCCTGCATATGAACAAAGACCAATCTCTTCCTTACCCCCTGGGACTGTAAATCTTAAAGATTCAGTGCCAGGTCATTCCAAATCAATACGTAGTGGCCATCACTGTAGTGAATGCGGAAAGATTTTCTGTCAGTTCTGGCAGCTTAAATTGCATCTGAGAGTTCACACAGGAGAGAAGCCCTATCCTTGTACAGCATGTGGGAAGAGTTTTAAAGAATTAGGAACCCTTACGAGACACCGGCGAATTCACACAGGAGAGAAGCCGTATCATTGTACTGAATGTGGCAAGAGTTTCAATGAATTAGGGAACCTTAACAAACATCAACGAATTCACACAGGAGAGAAACCATATCGCTGTACTGAATGCGAGAAGAGTTTTAACCGATCTGAGCACCTTAAAAATCACAAGAAAATTCATACGGGAGAGAAACCCTATTGCTGTTCTATATGTGGGAAATGTTTCAATCTGTTAGGAACCCTTAAAAAGCACAAGCAAATTCATACAGGAGAAAAGCCTTATCACTGCTCTGAATGTGGAAAGAGTTTCAATGTATTAGGGAACCTTAGGAAACACCAGCGAATTCACACAGGCGAGAAACCGTTTAGCTGTACTGAATGCGGTAAGTGTTTTAATCGATCAGAACACCTTAAAAATCACCAGCGAATTCATACAGGAGAGAAACCTTATCTCTGTACTGAGTGTGGGAAAAGCTTCAATCTGTTAGGAAGCCTTAAAACACACCAGCGAATTCACACAGGAGTGAAACCCTACCACTGCTCTGAATGTGGAAAGTGTTTCAATGAATTGGGAACCCTTAAAAGCCACATGCGGACTCACACTGGGAACAGACCCTATCACTGTACCCATTGTGAGCAGACTTTTAATCAGCTGGGAAGCTTTAAAAAACACAAGCAGATGCACACACAGGAGTGAAACCGGTCAACTGAGCCCCCATGAGCATGTCATACTTCAAGGAAGTGACTTGATTTGTAATGAAAGTAACAATCCAATTACCTTAACCGGGCATGAAACAAAACCAAACAGAGGGGGAACACATTTACAATTTCTTAATTCTGTCCATGGAACCCACAAATTGTCAACTGGGGATAGAAACGGAACAACACCATACGAAAGGATCCCCAACGAACAAAAGAGATCTAGAACTAAAGCTGCTGAATTATCTTTGTGTAGTTTTAAAAGAAGCCGGTCCAGGATAACCAATAGAAACATTCACTCCTGAATCACTGTACTTGGGAGTTGAGAATGAAGAAGCAGCAGCCACAAACAACCACTATAGTGAGCTTAGTACAGTAAATCCTGTTTAAGCCTTTGTGGTCCATATATTCGGGTGCGCCAGGTCCAATTTATTTTCACACACGCTGTTTATTTTACACACGTAAAAAAAAATGCCCCCCCCCCCCCCCCCCGAGTAAAACAGGTTTAAAAGGCATTGAATCACAAAAGGACACTCCAGTACTGTATCTCCAGCCAAGCCCTACCCCTTGTCCACTGTATTTTTCACATACCTCTTTATAGATATGCATACTGATAAGTTCTCTCCTGGTCACTCGTTTTATCACCTCAATAATGCGATTCAAGTCATTATTTTATTACTATAACATCTCAAAAGCTCTGCAAATGTCTGAGATATTCTTTGAGCGCTGGATGCAGAAGCAGCAATGTCCTTTGTTTATGTCAGTGTTATCTATGTGATGCATGGGGTTATCAGATACACCCTGTTTTTTCCGGCTTCATTTGGCTCTTATTGGTCTCACTCGGCCATTAAAAGGTTTTCTCAACTTTTTCTGGAGAAAAAACGATTAGAGACCTGTGCTTTGTCTTTTTGGAAAGGGAAAATTGTAATGTCGGACCTGGTCCAACATAGGACCGCAAAGGGTTAATCCAGCCCCTCTACAAACCAGTTATGATCCTCTGTACAATCCCGATCCTGTCTCTTACGGTTATAGTCCTCTGTACAATCCCGATTCTGTCTATTCAGGAATCCAGTATGATTTGTGAGTCTGTCTAATCAATGTAAAGCTGACTATGCAGTCTTTCACCATGTGATTTTTTTTTTTTTTTTCTTCAAAATGTCTAGTCAAGTATGTCGCATAGATTCACAGATGTCCCTCAGGTATTATATATCTCCAGTAAAACACAAAATTACACAGGAATATACCTGCACAGCACTTCTACTGTATTAACTGCAATAAAGTTTTTAAAGTGTTCAAATAGTTTGCCGTTTATCCATTTTGGTACAGTATTAGATTTCCCAGTAAACCAGCACACTGTATAACCCCAAGCGTCCCAAGGTCTTGAGCGATGCCAGATTAGACAGGTTTTACTAGATTACATTTAGATGACCTCTAATCCACTAAGGGGCCCTCCAAAATGATCATCAATTGAGCAAACGTACACCTATGTTATTGTAACTAATTACATCACAGGGTAATTGATTGCTGCACAAGTGGTAACAGGTGGTTACTCTGTGATCTAAGTATGAATTGACTGTGTTGTGTTTGATGAAATAATTTGTGTAGACCGATCTTTAGTTTCAGATTCCCTTTTTCTTTTTATCTTGCCTGTGATAAAAATCTAACACAGTGTAACAATTTTTTTTTTTTTTTTTTTGTTCCTGGGTAGTAAGTGTTATTTCCTAATTGCTTATGCCTCAAAAGTATAGAAAATGGCTATTATTCCCCACAAAATTTGCTTTTGTGACCAGGACAGTGATATTTCAAAATATCACTATTTCCAATGGGAAAACGGGCAAATGTGTGTCTTTTCGTTCACATAAAGTCAGAAAAAAACAACATATGAATCCAAATTAACATGTATTTATACTAAAGTAATACAAAGATGACTACAAAAGATTTAGAAGTGAGTAGTTTTTCGAGATTTACGATTATACTGTACTTTATACTGTACTGTATAATCGTAATTTTGAATCCAAAATAACATGTATTTATACTAAGGTAATACAAAGATGACTACAAAAGATTTAGAAGTGAGTAGTTTTTCGAGATTTACGTTTATACTGTACTTACAGTCTATCTTTTGAGGCATAAGCAATTAGAAAATAACACTTACTACCCAGGAACAAAAACTGTGTTACATAGTGTAATCAGTCGCCTCCCACAGTTCAGCCACCTCATTCACACAGTTCAGACTGGGAAGGAGCAATGACGAACTTAATATGTTTGTTACTTCTGGACTGAACCATTTTACCCATATTGTAAAAATGATTTCCATGGTGACAATACCCACATTTATATTTATCACTACCATTTACACCCCGAACCTCAATGATATTTTTCCACATACGTGAAATGTGACATTAGTTATCTTACCCTTAATATTACATACACCCCCATGTACTGCAATGGTTCAGTCTGCTGTGTTACTAAACCCCGGGAAAATCCTATTTTCAGTACCTCTAAAAGAACACAAGAGGGATCCCCTCCCTTTACATTATATAACTAACCGAGAATAGATCTGTTTTATCTGTTGATAATCTGGTGAAATCATACATCTGCTACACTGTCCCAGTGTAATTGCTCACCGTAGTGAAAACAGACACTTTTGACTGGGTTTTGTATCCTATGTTGTACACAAACACGTAAGCATTGCAACAGCGGTTAAAAAATGTAACATTTCTCTCCTGTGGCTCACAAGAGGATCATAATCTGTAACCTAATTGACTCATGGATTTCCAGAGCGGTAACATATTTTTTGTGTGTGGAAAGCAGGCACTACTTTATATATTTTTTCATAAAATTCCATCTAGAGAGAGAGAGAGAGAGAGGCAACTCAAGTCATTTTAAGGTAAATTGTATTTTACACATGAGTATTTGTTTACAGTTTATATTAAATACATATTTGTGTCAGAATGTGATTGTATTCTTGTAGGCCTAGATAAACAGGTTTTAGGAAGTACAAATACATTGTAAGAAAGATGTAGCGTTTTCTAAGTGATTTTGCAATGAAAGTGAGTAGTATTGCATGACGGGCAGCATTTCCAATATAGCACATTGCATCAAAAAGAAACTTGATGGGCCCAAGAAACGTTTTAAATATACACTGAGAAAAATAACAGGAGCTTGCTGACGCTCCATTGCCTTCTATATTCTCTCATGCGCGGGAAAGGAAAGATGTGCTAACAGTGGATCATTTTCCTCAACCAAAAGTAAACCAAGTTATTTGGACATGTGCTTGTAACTGGCTTGAACAGGAGCTAAGTAAAGCTGTATTCCCATTATTTACCCAGCCAAACAGAGGCAGAAAGCATTTTAATTAGAAAGACATATATACAAAGCTTTATTACAAATTAAGTTTGTAAATCAGAGTTTAAAAGAAACTTTTAATATAAGTAGTTGCTTACCGTTTACACTATCTCCAGTAAATGGTAGACACAAGCTTACACTTAACAGTAACGACGTGGCAGAAGCCATGTTTATAGGAATTCTATAAAACACGCACACACACTGCTGCTATTGTAACTGATTCTGCTTGGATTGCAGGAGCATGATACTTACTGAAAGAGCTGCAGCCAACTTAAGCAAAACAAAGCTTTATTTAAAATACACGTACCAACATTTGAGGTGAGATACATCTTTAAAACTGTACACTGTAGGCCTGTCCGTGCACAGTATTGGCACAAAGAACTCAAATGCAAAGTGATAGTGAAGGAGAGCCAGGAACAGTGGCTTAGAAATCAAACTCAAATTTGTAGATTGAATTGTCCTCATCATCTCCTCAGGCTTATTCAGAAAGGAGAATGTGTTTATTTACTATTACAGCTTCGCAATTGGAGTATGTACAGTACAGGCTCAATACTAACCACACTGTGTAACTAACGACTGATGACACATTGTGAGCCAGTTTCACTAACTTTCACACTTTGTTTTGCTCACTGTGGAATGGGATTTGTACCCATTCCTAAATCTTGTAGTGCTTTGTAGAGGTCTGCCAGCTGATAGTTCAGCATTGTTTTGCTGCTCTCAGCATACCAAAACTAGAAATGCCTACTCATCTGGACATCCTAAAAAGAGACTATAGCAAAACACGAAGCCACTAAGCTTCTGAACCAGTGCAACAATTGTACTATTTTAATCTAAAAGGGCAGATACTTGTTTTTGTTTTTATATTTGATATATCCATCCTGTTTTTGTATTACATTTATAATAGTGAACATAGACATTGGTATGTAATTTACAGTTGTTTTGTTAAATTCAATCTATACGACCTTCCAGTGTAAAATATTTGTGTTTTATGCTATGTGTTCTGGTCAAATAAACTTTCCATAAATCCTATTAATTTTCATTTATTTATTATCATTTGTTTTTTTATGCTGGGGAAATCATTTGCAAGTAAAACAAGGGTAAAAACCACGATGAATCAAAGTAAACGCTTATAGTATAAACTAGGTAACACTGTATAAGGTTGATAAATTGTTGAAGACGTTTCAGTCCTTTATTGTATCCTGGTTAATCTGGTAGCTCATACATGACAAGGTTTTCTTGTGTGTATTTTATTAATCCGCTTTGTAAGCACTTATTACTGAGCAGGCAGAAAGTGGTTTACTTAGTCTAGTTTAAAGCATCCACACTGTAGTTAGCACCATGTTAGTTTAGCCTTGCTTAACGAATCAACACATGTTTTGTCGAGTAGATTTCATGTTTGGCAACACCATTTTAAGGAAAACAATCTGTTTACAACATTGTAAATTAAAGAATATGCACATAATCTAGGAGAGTCTCCAATACCTAGTACCAAAAGTGGGAGCACAGTCAAAAGTTTAAAATTACTTCATTGCATTTATTTGTTATCAACTGTGCAAGGTATGGATTTATATAACAAAAAAAGAAATTTTTGAAGTAACACAGTTTTATTAAATGACCACCCTACCATTCGCCATCTTTAGTTTAGCGAACCCGACATTTCAGATATATTAACGTAACAATGTTGGAAACCAATGTGAAAAATGCTCAGGTAGAACAGATTCCCGCTTTGAGAAAAGACTGACGATGCACTAGGATCGTTCCGTGTCAACTCAACCAGAGCTTCCCACCTCATTATGATTTTACTTCTATTTTGTGTAGTGGAAGATACAGGTCAAGTATGAAACCAGGCCAAATATTTAAGCTCAGTGATGAAGATTTGATGAGATACACCACCTTTTGGTGTGTGTATGTGTGTGTGTGTGTGCATTCCTGAAATGCGTCTCATTTTGGAGTGACTTTGAGGATGCAAAAATGATATTTAGAAAGTCAGTGGCCCTGTGAATGCTTGTGTACAGATAGCAGGGAGGACTTCTGTAGAATTCATGCAAAATAAGTACCACCGCTTCAGTATTTCTGTGTTGCAAAAAATGTCCAGTTCTTGCGTTATTTTTTTAAGAGCATGTTCGTTCTAAAGTAGAAGAGATATCACTTTCAAATTGCTTAAGTGTGCTCATAATAACTGACTTTCAGTATGCAGTTCTGCTAACCTACTTTAACTATTTTATGACCCCGCAAAAAGGCTGAAAGTATCAAAAATGGCCCCGTAATCTGTCTCCTTCACAATTTAAAAAATGTTCAAACGTGTGTATGTTGTTTTGGGTTATATTGTACAAATAGTTTGAGTTTAAACCAAGAGAAACCATAAAATAAGTATAAATAAATAAATCCGTAAAACTAAATCCATAAAATGTGTATAATCTTTATATGCAAGTGGTTTGTCATAGGGCTACAGAGGAACTGTTGACCTCTTATTTCTTCTTTGTTGTCTTGGTAAGCAGCCTCCATCTGTTTTTTCCAGTGGTATAGAAACAGGTATTTCATGCAGTTTTTGGATATCTAAATTACAGGTACAACTGCGTGATGAATTATGATTTGCTGTCGACAGATTGAAGTGTTTTATATAGTGGTGGTGCCTCACGTGGACAGACAATTATAAAACTGTGAAGGAGACGGATTATCACGTCAATTATTTCACCACAAGTCCTTCAAACACTCATATATAACCCATGAATTGTTTAAGAACTTTGCAAGAATTAATTTTTAGAGATGGCAACAAAGAAGAAATAAGAGGTCAACATTAAGCGACACTGACTGCACACTGAAGAAGGTGATGATGTACGAAGGAGTACGACACTTTGGGCCAAAATAAATAGACAAACAAAACGAACATACACTAAGAAATAGACTGTGCTGGTGCTTCCAGCACGTTGTAGCAATTTATTTTCTTTTACTTTTTATTTCTCCTCTCCACACCCGTTCTCCACTCACCGAACACACAAACCTAAGTGAGTGAAAACATGCTGCTTTTATGCAGCTGTACCGAGACTCGATTGCTAATCAATCATTCAATTTGGAATCTCAGTACATCTGCATGTTAACTAATATGTGCACTTCCCATGCTTCCATACAAATACCCCTTTTAATCTGCAGGTGAAGTGATTGTGCTATCCCAGTGTCTAAACACAATTATACATTTTACATCACCTGTGCTACATAACCCACTCTACGTGAACCACATATACAGAACATATAACACATAATGCACACATGGGCGGGTCACATTGACACATACCCCCCCACCCCACCCTTCTGGCTCCTCCAGCCATGACAAACCAGGCAGCTGACCGGCTGCCTGTGGGGGTGGTCGCCTGACCTTCCGCTCTGTAGCCGGCAGCTCCCTCTTCAGGAGCTCCGGCCACCGAATTTCCTGCAGAGAAAGTGCTGCAGGGGAAGGTGGTTTCCTGACCTCCCCCTTTCTTCGTAGCCGGCAGCCCCCCATTGTGGGGCTCTGGCCATAGTATTTCCTATGGCAAAGCAGGGCTGGCAGCAACCCCAGGCAGAGCAGAGCTGGCCTCCCGGGGCGATGCAGAGCCGCAGGCAACCCCACCCCACCAACGTGTGCCCATATGCCCCAAAGCCGGGGAACAACACCCCAGCGAGGTTTCTTAAAAAGGCCTCCCAGCCATCATCCCCGACCTCTTCCTGCTGTTGCTGTGTTTGCTGTTATTGCTGCTACTTCAGCATTCCTTTCCCGCTTCTCCTCCTCTTCCTCCTCTCGGAAAAGGCAGATAGCCACCGCGTGCCCGAACTCCCCGCAGGCAAAGCACCAGCCTTGGTCCTCGAGGCCACCAAGGAGGTCCTCCAGGTCATTGCGGCGGTCTCCACACACCCAGCTTTCCATTTTTTTTTCACAAAAAAACCCACACCTTTCCTCTTCAAAACACTTTTCGGAAAAATAATTTAAAAATGCAATACTCCCTGGTCCGAGTCGGAGGTGTTGTTTATCCCTCTTCTGACTCCATATGTGGACAGTGAAGTTAAATCTGCACGTGAACTGATTGTGCCATCCCCATGTCTAAACACAGTTATACATTTTACATCACCTGTGCTACAGAATCCACCTGTGAACCACACACACAGCATATAACACATAATAAACACATGGACGGGGCACATTGCCACAGTTACACACACACATAAGTGCATTATTTATGTTACATATAGTGTCAATAATTACACTACAAGAAAAATCATATTTTATTTGCTATATGTAAATATCTACATTCAGAATGCATTACTTCTTTCAATTATTTTATAAAATGTGCACGTTTGAGTTATCATCAAATATAACATGTTCAAATCCAAAATACGAACATTTTAATGATCTACTCCACTTTGGAGTCAATATCAGGATATGTAACATACGAACAGCAGTTTGTGTTGAAAATGCAGGTGTCACCACTTTTTTTTTTTGTTTGTTTTTTTGTTGTTGTTTGTTTTGGTTTGTTTTTTGGGGGGTAATTTCGTGTCAAATCAATTATAATCCATTAAAATCCCTTGAAAAAGAAACTCAGAAAATCTCAGCTAAACAAAAACAGCTTAAGAAGATACGAAACATAGAATATATAAATAGACTAATGGCTGGTTTAGTGTCCAGGGAGTACAGTATGTAATATACTATCAAGAGGGTCTGGAGACAGTGGCGCCTGAGTATAAAGAGCTGCTGGATAACCCAACTCGGACTGCTCGCTCACTAAATAGGCCTAAATATCTCGGTATCGCTGACTAGATCATTGCACTTGTGAGACAGACTTCTCGTTTTTAAAACAACAAATCAACAACCGGCCTTTTGTTTTTCACTGCTTTTCCTTTTTGTAGACAAAGCTTCTGCTGTCCTGTACCTCGCCTTATCAGAGTAGATCATCAACGTTAGCGGAACTCGTGTGTAGAAAGTCCTGGTGGCTTTATTCTATGTGACACCCACAGGAGACGGAAGTTTGTTTGTTTACCAAAATAACGTACACAGAGTTGTTGAGAATCAACCCGCAGTTGAACTTGATTTATCTCTCTCGCTTCTGTGTGATCTACATGATTATATTTCTTTTAACCCCTGTGGTTCTTGGCTGCTAGTGCTGGATAACTCGGGAAGCTAAGCGAAACTGTTGGTAAGCTATCCATATGAACTGCAGAAAACTACAGTTCACTCGCAAACAAGATATTCACACTGTTTGAAATGCATTTTAAACTGTTTATATTTCAAAAGTATAAGTATTAAGAGAGGCAGACACATATTAGGTGTGTTTATTTTCATATTCTGTGTGGTATCACATCGGAACCTGTGGTTAAGGCCTAAACTTAAAGTATATCCTACAACTAAGCCATTACGAATAAATGTTTTGTGTCCCGAGCTTCCACTTGCTGGATACCAATAGAACGAGGCATTGCTTTGTAGTTCACGCTCGTGCCTTCAGTATCCAGTCACGATCGGTGTGGCACAGTTTGTGTAGGTTAATTCTAGCTGTATAGCCAAACCAAAGAAACACGTCTACTCCCATGCTAATCTTATTTACAATGTGTCCATTAATACAGATCTACTTTACAGGGGTGGTTCTCCTGACAGGCGAGTTGTGCTAATTGAGCATCGTTCTGTAGCTCCTGGCAGCTGCTGCCTTCAGTTGCCAGCTAAGATCAAAGTGGCACACGCAGCTGTTCGGAAAAAACAACCCTGCAAAGCGAGGCAGTGTTGGTGACCTGTAACTACCCAGCCAGTCCTGGTTAGAAGTGTTAGTAAAATTATCAAGTACCAAGAGTCTGGTTCTTGCTAGAGTTATTACATGATATATGGTATATATAGTACACAGCGAAGTGCTCTAAAATCGCAACACGTTGACCAGTAGTGTTTTTTGAAGAAAACCTACAGTGAACAGTGCATGTCTTATAATTTAAAGTGCCCCCTCACCTAACACTGAAGAATATAAACAAACTGGACTGTCCACATGGTTTGGATTAAGTAGTACATAAATGCTAAACTATAGATACAATAATAATGTGGTTGTTTACTGCAGTTTTAAACTGCGTACGTTTTATTTGGATTCCCTTATTGTTAACATTGTAATGTTTTGATTTTGAGGGTGTATGAATTAAGAAATGGTAGCATTTTGTTAGTAGATTATGAATTGCAAGTTATCAGTTAACAGCTTTTGATTATAAACAAAACCATGCTGGTTTGTTCAATGGAAATCTTTCATAGTGGCATATCTTTAAGCCCCTTAAAACACTTCAGCAGTTGAGGTCTGTATTGTATTGTTATGATGAGAGTTACACACCCCTCTTAATAATGGCATGAGACAGGCACAGCTCTGAAATAGTACAGGTACGAACACAGGTTTTGCATGTTCGGATATTCGCCCGTAATTTAAGTATTCATTTGGATATTTAAGTAATTAAAGCCATTATATTGCTCTGAACACAGAGACAGCATAGCAGCAGGGGGCGTGGCCCGTGTGTATGTGCGCCTTTATTTTACAGCAAGACCTTATAATATGTAACACGTTCAACTAGAGAAATATCCCAGGAGTGAAGAATAAGTTGTTAAGGACTTACTTAACCGCAGTGAATTAACTACAAAACAAAGGATGCCAAATAGCAGCTCAAGTTAAACATTGTTTTGTTTATTCCCGAAATAAATAGTACATAACGTTAACACAGATTTTTTTTTTTTTTCATTCCTTGCCATTGCCGTTTCTTCACGGTAAAGTGGCCGTTGACACGTTTTCTTAAAGTAATAACATGAGGTTTACTTGTGTCGTTTTGTAGCTGAACAAGCAAACGAAAAGTGAAAATTAACTTTAAACACTTCAGATAAAACAAACGTGGAAATGGTGTTGTAAAGTGAAGGGGAAAACAATTCACCATTTTGGTTCTTGTTTATTACATTCCACCTAACAGGAAGTCGCAACAAAAACATATACAGTACTGTGAAAAAGTTTTAGGCAGGTGTGAAAAAATGTTGTAAAGTAAGAATGCTTTCAAAAATAGACATGTTAATAGTTTATATTTATCAATTTACAAAATGCAAAGTGAGTGAACAGAAGAAAAATCTACATCAAATCAATACTTGGTGTGACCACTCTTTGCCTTCAAAACAGCATCAATTCTTCTAGGTACACTTGCAGTTTTTGAAGGAACTTGGCAGGTATGTTGGCCCAAACAAACTCACCACAGTTCTTCTGTGGATTTAGGCAGCCTCAGTTGCTTCTCTCTCTCCATGTAATCCCAGACAGACTCAATGATGTTGAGATCAAGGCTCTGTGGGGGCCATACCATCACTTCCAGGAATCCTTGTTCTTCTTTATGCTGAAGATAGTTCTTAATGACTTTCGCTGTATGTTTGGGGCCGTTGTCATGCTGCAGAATAAATTTGGGGCCAATCAGATGCCTCCCTGATGGATAAGTATCTGCCTGTACTTCTCAGAATTGAGGAGACCATTAATTGTGACCAAATCCCCGACACCATTTGCAGAAATGCAGCCCCAAACTTGCAAGGAACCTCCACCATGCTTCACTGTTGCCTGCAGACACTCATTCGTGTACCGCTCTCCAGCCCTTCGGCGAACAAACTGCCTTCTGCTACAGCCAGATATTTCAAATTTTGACTCATCAATCCAGAGCACCTGCTGCCATTTTTCTGCACCCCAGTTCCTGTGTTTTCGTGCATAGTTGAGTCGCTTGGCCTTGTTTCCACGTCGGAGGTATGGCTTTTTAGTCTTCCGTGAAGGCCACTTCTGACCAGACTTTTCCGGACAGTAGATGGGTGTACCAGGGTGCCAATGTTTTCTGCCAATTCTGAGCTGATGGTATTGCTGGACATCTTCTGATTGCGAAGGGAAGTAAGCATGATGTGCCTTTCATCTGCTGCAGTAAGTTTCCTTGGCTGACCACTGCGTCTACAGTCCTCAACGTTGCCCGTTTCTTTGTGCTTCTTCAAAAGAGCTGGAAACCCCTGTCTGCCTTGAAATTTCTGCCTGGGAGAGACTTTGCTGATGCACTACCTTGTGTCTTGTTGCTGTGCTTAGTCTTGCCATGGTGTATGACTTTTGACAGTAAAGTGTCTTCAGCAACCTCACCTTGTTAGCTGAATTTGGCTGTTCCTCACCCAGTTTTATTCCTCCTACACAGCTGTTTCTGTTTCAGTTAATGATAGTGTTTCAACCTACATATTGAATTGATGATCATTAGCACCTGTTTGGTATAATTGTTTAATCATACACCTGACTATATGCCTACAAAATCCCTGACTTTGTGCAAGTGTACCTAGAAGAATTGATGCTGTTTTGAAGGCAAAGGGTGGTCTCACCAAATATTGATTTGATGTAGATTTTTCTTCTGTTCACTCACTTTGCATTTTGTAAATTGATAAATATAAACTATTAACATGTCTATTTTTGAAAGCATTCTTACTTTACAACATTTTTTCACACCTGCCTAAAACTTTTGCACAGTACTGAATAATATAGAAAATATATATAAAAATCACTACACAACATTTTCAGGAAGTTGGGTACTGTTTAATTCAGTGTGACTTGCTTGCCTTTTTACTGTCCCATGAGAATCTCCTCTAAAGCAGCACAACGCGTTTCATTTGCCTTTTTTTTTTTTAAACTGTCGTGCAAATTCTGGTGAGATGGTAAATAAGTGCAAGGTGTTTGTGTCATTTGTAACTAATGCAAACATCTGATTTTTGTATCCGAATACATGTCAAAAAATATTTGTTTGAATATTCGGAACCCAGCACTAATCTGAAAGGGAAGCCATATAGTAGAAACAGAGCCAGTATGCTTTGTCGCATGTCACATAGAATCATTTTCATAGCTTGTACATTTTTATGTCGCACATGTACATAAAAAAGTGCTTTTAGTTGACCTACCTGTTAAGTGAGCGAGGAGGAGGCGGAGCGGAGGGCTCTGTAGTAAAAGCACAGCCACCAGAGATGTCACAGCTCATGACTACTGTGGGAACGGTTGGTAAAATATAACTGCACTGTTCACTTTGACCCGTGATCTTAGATGACCAGTGATCTTGGATGACCAATATCATCCAGTTTTTGCAGATCATAAATGTTTAATACTTTGAGATATTGATACTCGGTACACAGCTCTATTCTGTCATTCTGAAGTTCAGTTGTGGGTGTGGTACACAAAAGAACACTGTCATGCCAGTACCATTATAATATATAAAAATAGCTTCTGCATGTATTTTTCTCCATACACTAAATTCAACTCCCGATATAAAGGTGTTTTAGTTTGTGAATTACAGATATGAAATCATTGGCAACTATTACTGCTGCTTTGTGCAATTCTGATTTTTCTTGACGTTCTTTCAGTTTTATAACTGCTGAACCCCGAATTTTTAAAGGACTTGTGTATAACCTGTCAAGTTCCACTGCATTTTCTAGAGTTTTTCTACCAAAATGCATGCAATATTTACAGTATTATTATTATGGCTTTATTTAGCTATCACATTTATACAAGGCAACTTAGAGACTAGGTGTGTGAACTAAGCATCTGCTGCAGAGTCACTTGCAAAATGTTGAAAAATGTTTATATATATATATATATATATATATATATATATATATATATATATATATATATATATATATTATAGTAAAACACGTGCCAGGGAAATTTTGTCTTGAAAGCTTCTAAACATGCTTCTTGTAAACTCTTGTGATTTTTTTTTTTTTTAAACATCCCAACAAATACATGCTTGACCACAAAGTAGACTCAGAAATAATTTTATAAATTGCACAACATGATTTTTTTCTTATCTGCTAATACCTTAGCGACCGGTGTGTTTTATTTTGTTTTATTTTTCCATGGTAACTTTTACTAGATTGCTGCATTTAAACGTCAGGTTCATGTATTAAGCAAGCAGTATCACTTATTTTCAAATTTACAAAAAACATAAATAATATCTTTAGTTTATAAGATAAGTCTGTGCCTTGCCAGAGGCCCTTTTGGCAGCCATTTGTGGGTTTCCTTGTAACTGATAGATCATCATCTTTTTCCTCCTGACACGTAATATAATCACATCTAAGGTGGTCGACTGTTTCTCCACAAACGAATAAAATACGTTTTTCAAGCATCATTCTTTTCTACTCTGACCCGGATCCAGAATGAAGTCGGCGACGGTCGCTATGCGATGTAATTGCTTGTGCTCAGAATCTCAGCATCGGCGACACTCATTTATTTTTGATTGATAGTTCATTGTTGTCCAGTGATTATATCCACAAGACAGAAGTGCACTGCATTATTTCTATAATAATGTAATGTTATTGACGCCCTGATGAGTCAAAGGGTCATGTCAGATATGTTTGCCACAGAAGGTGGAAAATGGAAGAAATTAAACACAGCAAGACAGCAAGGAGGGATTCATTTGCAGAAGAAACTATTAATATTGCTTATGTCCAGATACAATTATTTATCCATGCTCAAAAGAAAAAGTACCATAGATTTGAAAACAAGGTTTCATGTGTAGGGCTGTGCTGTGTGTTTTGGGGTTTCAATTTGACCTTTTTAATTTTAGATTCTTGTCATTTGTTTAAATTCAGGTTTTCTTTTTTTTTTTTTTTAATACTGGGATAAGTGTGAAATGATCAATAGTGTTCGGTATTGCAGTTCACAAAATATAATTTAAACTACAAACAAACAGAAATCATGGTAACGGAATGTATAGCTGCTAAACGCATCGTTGTGTTTTTCACAGTAGAGTGTTAGAAATGATATTGAAGGTGGTGTACTACAGTATTTAATACATTCTGATTGAAATGTACTGTTACAATTACTGTTTTAAAATGTGACTTTGAATATGAAGTTTAAATCATAATAAACGGTTAGGCAGTGTTATACATGAAAATCAGTGGATTCAATGGAAGCAATTATTTTTCTACCATATTTTCACCGTATGCAAATGTTAGTATTAGTTTGGCAAATGAAAGGTTATTTTCGTGCATAAAAAAGGTCAAAATATGCTGTGTACAGCTACTATTACAGACTGGTGTTGACAAATTTGCCAAGATGAAAGCAAGACACTACCCCCTTTTTATATTAGTTTATTTGTGATTATCTGTGTAAACATGTTATTTAAAACTTTGCTACCTAGTTCTGCTTTTGACACAAATGTGGTGCTTATTTATTATTATTTGATTTATTTCATTAATTATTTCTTACCAGACGCCCTTGTCCAGGGTGACTTACAGTTGTTGCAAAATATCACATTACATATAAGAGCAGTTATAAAATACAATAAAATCAGTAATAAGCAAACTCAAATGAGAGAAAATAAAAAGGCTAAATAATCATTGTATATAATGTTGTACCACTATTTGTTTGATGTAGCAGCAGTTTATGTTAATTGGTTTGTATTTGATACAAAGTGTCATTCTTTGTGGAAAGCAGGTCACTCTAAAATAAATAGTTAAACTTAAAGCTTACCCCTGGCTCTCTTAGTAGAGCATGTGCAATGCAAGACTTTTTTTTTTTTTCCAATGATCTGAAATAAAAGTAGTCTAAAGCCCCGAGCTGCTACTGTATATTAAACAATGATGCTGTACCGCTGTTTAAATTTATTAAAATTATTATTATTTGAATAACATATTTATTTACTCTCCTTATTGTAATTTATCTGGACATGTACAATTGTTGAATCGTCTGTGTAGTATTGAGTCTCACTCAAAACTTGTTGTTGGAGGCGGGGCATCATTCAAGCAGGCAGGGAGTGGATTGGCTGGTGCTGAAAGAACTGAAACAGGGTTGGCAGTTTGACTGGCTGGTTTGGAGTGAGGCTGTTGTTTGGATCCAGCCGATGACAGAATTGTGGACCAATTTGGTCTGCCGTGTTAATTTGCTGTCCAGTATAGCTGCGAATTGAGCTTTCATTACGGTGTCCTGTCACAGACATGATTTCGATAGACCATCGTCAGAAAGTATGTTTAAGTAGCTTTTATGTTATCAGATTAGTTGTGAATGTTAAGGGAAAAAGACAGCATTTATGCACAGATTGATTTTAAAATGTAATTCACAGTTAAGAACTTTTGTTCCAGCAGGCATCTATGCAAAATAGAAGCCTGCAAGAGCTGGAAGCTGATTGGCTGTTCGCCCTCAATCGTTTTCTAAATACATATATCTCATAGATACAGGGTGATTATTGTAACTTGGTCACTGTAGAGTAATTTGGTTAGGAAGTGCAAAGTGGCCAACTGATTATAATATACCAAGCAATTTCTTTTTTTTTAATATGCTGAAAATATATTTACATGTAGTGAGATTCAGTTAGCATTCAGGTATTTGTATATCATTTTATGACCTTGACATTTATACTACATTAACCTGCCAAGGTGAGCAGACAGCCATAACGATCTGTTTGACTTTCTCTGGTTCTGGAGTCATGGGGGACTTCCGAAAACGGTTCGATAGTATACCAAATGCATTTTCGCCTAGCCCTACTCAATCGGTAATTAAAAAAATAATTTCAATGCGATTCTCGCCATATAAAGCATGTGTTCCATATGGCTTCATGATGTTTTCTTTAGGGGGAAAGCATCATCAGCCACAAATGCATACAGCAGAGGTTCTGTTTCAGTTGAGGGATTCCTAGTTTTCTATGATCTAGTGCTTGTCCTAAGGTGGAATTGTGGAATACCCCTCCATCTGACACAAGCACATTCCAGCCTACATCTATACAAACTTGTAATCTTCATCCACTACAGCAAGCAACACAATGCTAAACATGTTCTTATAGTTAAAATAATAGGAACCACCTGCAGGTGTTGGCTTGATAAGGACGTGTTTCCCGTTCATAGCGTGGAATTCCAGCTCCCTCAAACCCTTCAGAGATCTCTTCCATTCTTCTGTTTTTGGCACCTGTGCAAATCTAGTACAACATGTTACCTGTGTTGGTTGTCACTGAATAATAATGAGTCAAACACAGAGCATTGGGTGTTACACGCTGCACATGTGCGCAGATTTAATAAACACACTGGGGTACACTAAGGTACACTAGGGTACCAGCAGTGGTAGCTCTACTGTCAAATTTAAGAAAGAAAACAAAACAAAGCTAAAAAGAAAAATTTGTCACACATGGCGAGCGCTAGCCTCAATAAAAGAGACGTCCCGTTCCAGGGGCCTACTACAATACGAAACCTTCTGTATACAGGTTGGGATCAACATCTTAAACTAACCTACTGCTGTTGCTCCTGAAGTCCCAGACTCGTCTTTACGGCAGTCCTGGCTGAGCATTGCCTTCACAAGCTCCGTCTTGCAGTTGAAGAGTTCCGTAGTAGTTACCCTGTGGACACTCTCCTCCTCGATGTAAACAAAGCACCTGTCCTGTGTAGCACGGCGGTGCGGTCGTCTTGAGCTGCGTGCAGGCTCCCCGGGCACACCCCCCATACTTCAGCACCGGGCGAGCCTACCAATTAGCTGCTGTTGTGTGAAATTTAATTACTTTAAATTTAAAAGGAAGTTGATGTGGAAGTAAATAAGGAATTGAAGAAGTGAACAATTACTTCACAGAGTAATTTTAAAAGGTCCTTTATTATTTCACACACACACGCAGTTACATACACAGATGCTATACTGCGAATAACGATATCCCTAACGGGACACAACCCAACAAGGTTACATACAAAGATTATATTAATCACAGATCAATACAATCCATGAGAGGCAACTGAACTAATTCTTACCCTTCCAAGCGGATCGGGAGAGCCCTTCGACCCTGGTAAGAGAAAGCAGCTGTCTCCAAGAAATTACCGAGCAGGACTGCGCGCTAATCCTCACGGCTGACTCTCATCAGAGCAGAGGAGAACCCCGTCCTTTATAACTTACCAAGTTAGGCTTTTGCATGCGAGAGAGTAATTGGCCAGATCACTCCCTCGAGGCTCGGCCCTCTGAATAAACTATTCCTTTCCCTAGAACATTCTAACCAAAACAAGTTATATAAACGTGACAAAAACAAGTTATATAAGATATGGGGTTATTATAGGGCAAGGGCAAAGATGAATTCGAACGCATTTCTAGAACTTTCTAAAACACATTTTTTTTTATTACAGCTGCCTAGCAATATTTCTCGTTGTGCAAGAACCAGCAACAGGGTCCTCCCTGTCACACCCCCACATTCACCTTAATTGCCATCAACTTTTTTTTAAGACTACTATTAAGCAATGTTTATATATATATATATATATATATAATATATATATATATATATATAATATATATATATATATATAAGGAAACTGTTTTTACTGCCTTGTATGTTGTTTTAGCATCAAACTTATTTACTATATGCCGTTTTAGTGTATATTGTAATTAAAGGGACATCTTATTAATTGTTAGCTAATGCCTAATAATTACTTTGCATTAATTTATTTCAGCTGAAATTCGATGATTCATTGCTGTAGCCTAGAAATCATGGGAACATTAAACATGAAACTAATCCTATCTGCTGTCCTTTTGATGCTCATTAGCTGAAAGTGTGTTACTTGTATCTGCATGAACACAGCTAAACCCTGCCTATCACATTTAGATGCATTTAGCTGAACGTTTGTTACTTGTATCTGCATGAACACAGCTCAACCCTGCCTATCACGTTTAGATACACAGCTAAAAGGATGTTTGAGTCGTTTTTTAAGTATTGGTTGAAGTTTCATTGAAAGCCATTTTAGCCAGACATGTTTAACTCCAATTTTACACGTTTAACTCTTAGCCACATCTAAGTGCCTGGTAAATGAATACGGACCACAGATTTCTATTCACAAAAAAGACTAAAACATGAAAATAATCTGTATCTATGTCACTGTAATATATATGCAGTGCTTTTTAAATGTAGGATTACATTGTAAAGCTTCTGTTCTGTTTTTCAGAGGTTGGAAAGATCAACTGGATTATTAAACTGGTGTGAGGCAAGGATCAATGATGGAACACGTCCACATTAAAGATGAGGTCCCTGAACTGGAATCGGTCCATATTAAAGAAGAGGTCTTTGAAGTGGAGCTTGTCCAAATTAAAGAGGAGGAGTCTGAGGACGTCTTTGAAGAGGAACCTTTGTCACTGGAGACCATTCAGGATTCTGTGTCTGACCATTCCAAACACACAAGCAGCTACCATCAGTGTACTGAGTGTGGGGAGAGTTTCAGTTCTTTAGTAAATTTTGAAAGACACCAACACGTTCACACAGGAGTGAAACTGTATCCCTGCATTGACTGTGAGAAAAGTTACAACGAATTACGATACCTTAAAAGACACCAGCGAGTTCACACAGGAGTTAAACCACATCACTGTGCGGAATGTGGAAAGACTTTTAGTCAGTTAGGAATTTTGAAGAAACACTTGAGAATTCACACTGGAGAAAAGCCATATCCCTGTTCTGAATGTGGAAAGTGTTTTAATCAGTTACAAAGCCTTAAAACACACCAGCGAATTCACACAGGGGAGAAACCATATCACTGTATTGAATGTGAGAAGAGTTTCAGTCAGTTAGGACACCTTAGAACACATCTGCGTATTCACACAGGAGAGAAACCCTATCATTGTACTGAATGTGAGAAAAGTTTCAATGAATCCGGGCACTTCAAAAACCACCAGCGTATTCACACAGGAGAAAAAACATATCACTGTTCAGAATGCGAGAAGAGTTTTTACCATTTAACAAGCCTTAAAACACACCAGCGAACTCATACAGGAGAGAAACCACATCAGTGTACTGAATGTGGCAAGAGTTTTTATCATTTAACAAGTCTTAAAACACATCAGCGCATTCACACTGGAGAGAAGCCATATCGGTGTGCAGAATGTGAGAAGAGTTTCAGTCGGTTAGGACTCCTTAAACAACACCAGCAAATTCACAGAGGAATATAACCACAATCCTAAACTTTAAGGACATCAGCCCTCGGGGAAAGAGTCAGAAATTAGACTGTTAAAAGTAATCTGCCAAACTGAACCCTTGAAACAACCTAAAATCAAAAAGCATGCCAGAAATAACTTTTCTACACCAAGCTCAGAGAGGACATCTTTGAACCTTGGAAGGACTGATGAGTCTCTCATGGTTAATTTAACTGAACAACCAAATTGGTAATCTCTGCAAAAAAGGAACTATGAAATTACCAGAGTTTGCCACAAATCAAAACCAATCAAACACAACACATTTGCAGTTTACTAATTTGGGCCGCAGAACCAGAAAAGATATAAAAAGTATATGTTGTGTATTGGATTTGAGAAAGTTTTAAGTGAAAGGACAACATGTTTGAATTCCTGCTGTAAATATAAAGAAGCTTGGTTAGATATTACGAGTAAGTTCAAAGAATCTATTGAGTTCAACAAGAAACGTCTCAATTGAATGTAACACTTTTATATAACAAAGGAAATAGAGGCTATGTGGATGAATGATATAACTGTTAAAAGGATGCGATATTGTGTTTTATAGTAGTTAGACAGAAGATATACGTTTCTGTTGATCCTAACCAAATGCATGTGAATATCAGCTGTTAAAGCCCAATGTCCTATTTCTTTACACATAGAGAACTTTGTATTTTTGGTTTATTATTAACTTCAATTAAAGTTGTATAAAACAAAAACTTTTTTGTTTGTTTTCTATAGATTACACTGGTCTGAATAGCTCCTGGGGAGTGATTATCCATCAAACAGTTTGAGATTAAGTTTGAGGTGATGGGAGAAAATGTTGTGGGCTATATTTTCAAAGAGAAAACAATTTAATTAACACCTGTTTTTTGAAAGAAAAACTTTACAGAACTAGCATCTGTTTCATTTTTCATCTTTCAAAAAAATCAGACTTAATTAACGACTGGAGTAAATGCTTTAAAACGTATGGCCCTATGTGTTCTGTTTTCAGAGGTGTGAAAAATAAACTGGATTAAATGGCCCAGTGTATTGGGTGGATTGTATGGTGTGCAGTAGAGAGCCACATCCAGTCATGTTTCAGTCCTGACTCACGAGAGGTCACACCCAGTACAGTTTGAACTCGAATGACAATGAAACTTGATTGCTTTTTAGATAAAAATACTGGAAGATTCTGAAAAAAAGTGTATATTGATTATTTTGGTGTTTTATAACAAAGAAACTAAACGAAACACACGGTATCTGACAGCCTGTGTATCCATTACATTGGGAACAAGAGACCAGGTGCAGTAAACATTCCTCGCAAGAGTGCTCTGTGGAGATCAATTAAAACAATGGATTCAATTGAATCTCACATTCAAGGTGTCAAGTCTGGAATGTTATGCTTTAACATGGGGATCAGAACTCCAGTTTTCATCTCCAATTCACACTCTATTCAAAAGTTTACAGTAAGGCAAATACAACTAGTAAAATACAATATGAAATAGGATGCAACAAGTTAGGATTACAACAAATGATATCTGACATATTAGTAGTGAAGGATAATGCCTTAGCTGAGGATCTAGTACTACGGTGCGCAGGCCAGTGCATAGAGGAGGGGTACAGCAAGAGATCTACAAGAGCAGATTGGAGTTAACAAAATTCTATAGGATCTTGGGATTAAATTATTCATAATAGTTAACAAGTTGTGTTTGTGTTTTCTGTTAGGCCAGGGGTTTTCAACCGGGGGGGCGCATACCCCTGGGGGTACTTCTAAGGGTCACGGGTATGCGGGCCGATGTGGGGAACACTGGTAGTTTTAATTGAATGTACTTGGTAAAGTGACATTTCCATTCTTAGATGCTGTGATGTTAAGCAGGTTTGTCTTTCCCTCAACCCAACCTTCGCCACAAAACATTCTTGATTGATCTACTTCAAAGGACTAGATACTGGTAACAGGATGTGACAGGGTCTTCCTCTTATTCACGCGTGTGGGTCGCCGCTGTTCAAGCATACACAGACAGACGTGGTGTTGATGTTGAAAAACGCCGGCACAGGCGCACAGGTTTTATTAACAAACAAACAGAAAACGAAAGTAAAATAAAGGTGGTCGTGTGACGTTACCAGCGATGGTAACACACAGAGGACTAATACAGCAAGCTGTACAAAAAGTGCAAAATAAAACACAATACCCCAAACTATAAATCAAAAGTGCCGTGAAAAGATTTTCATTGGGGAATGGTTTAGAATGCATGCTCTGCTGACCTGCCAGTCTTCTAGAAACAAACAAAGCTGATCTTATCTTTTAATTCAGAATGTCTTTCTGAAACCCCAGTAAACAATTTTCTTCCTGTGAAGGATTAAGAAGGGCGACACCTGGTGGATACAAGGTGCAATGACTCTTTGTAGTGTAACAAATGTGTAACAATTTAAATGATTATGGTTTTAGAATAATTAATAACTGATCTTGCGGGCGCAAGTTAAAGATTGTTAAAGTATGTTTTCCAAAACTATACTGCAACACTATACTGTAGACACGGCTTGTGGTCTTGTGATTAGGATGAACCTTTTAGATTTGTAAAGGCTTTGATGAAATCTCCCTCTACTCCTCTTTATTCTCATGTAAATAAATTTCCCCAGCATGTCTTCATGTCTCATACCTTACAGGTCTAACATTAGTCCAGCTGCTTGACTCTCCTCTCAGAACCTCTCATCTCCCAAAGGAGACTCTAGTGGAAATATTACACACACATCCAAGTGCTCGCTGGTGTAGTAACATAAGCCATAAAACAGCCTGTCATTAAAAAAAATGAACATTGCTTCATGAAACTACCCTGTCATTAGGACAAGCTGACCAATGCTATTTTCAGCTGCGTGTGTGAAATTGGAATCTGAGAAGTTTTAAGGACTTGGTGTGTCAACGCTACGTGGTCTTGAGCAGCGCTCCAGATACGCTGCGTACCAGGTGTTTTACGCATTCTAAAAATCTGCATTATGTTTCAATTGAATGCATCAAGAATACAGCTTGTTATCAAGCTTCTTGTACTTCATTGGTTCCCAGCGTCTCAGTGGTATTGTACTGCATGAGGCAGCTAGAGAACGAATCTGGAACTGCCAGAAATACATGACCAATGCATGTTTGTGACAGATGAATAAGTAAATGGATTCTTCAGCACTGTCTTGTCCACCTCAAATTAACCTACCAATCTGTCAACTGAAAGCTATTCAATAAATACAATAGTCTGTGTTTGGAGAGTTGGGATGCTTTATATTGTTGTATCAAGGTGACCAATAAGAAATATATAGTATGTGCATGCAGTCGTTTAAGTGTATTCCATCTGCTTCACAGCCATATTCTTTTGTGGTCAATAAAGCAAATAAGAGTAATTGTTGTTTTTAAGTTTTTATACAGTAGTTCAAAGTAAAATTGGAGCTAAAATGTAAGTATGTAGTTCATGTATACCTCACAAGTCAGCATTAAAATAAGTACAGTATTTATTGAAAGTACTCAAAGTTGCATTTTACTCACCCAAAATAAGTTTTACTCGCCTACTGTCGTGTGGAACACTGGCCTTGATGTTACAAGTGTTCTCAGTAGAATTCAAAGGATAGCGTGGTATGAAGAATTCCATCTCCTGTGAAAACGACAATGCAGCAGACGTGTGAGGCGATAAGACCTGTGGTCTTGTTTCATAAATTAGCCTTTTCTGTCACCCTTCGTGTGGAAGCTGTGATGCTGTGGACTCCCATTTGTTCCGGATCAGTATCTGCTGCTTGTTTTATGCACTGGATCCCATAGAGATTGCCAGCCTGTGTCTGTAAATGCATGCAGACATGAAGGGGAAAAGTATTCCTACCTATTAATCTTTGAGCGAGACTTTCAATAAATTAAATACCTCTCAGAAGATTTGATGACAGCTCTCACATTGTAAAGAGAATTTGAGTTTTGAAACATCTTGATTTGTTTCTGTAACTTCAATAAAAACCGACAGGATGCATTTGGCTTAGACTCCTGATAATAAGACTCAATTTTGAAATTGAGTTAGTTTGAATAGAGACAGATAGGGTTAGGTTTAAGGGTTGGGGTAGAGGTTAGGTTTAGGGTTAGGTTTAAGGGTAGGGGGTAAGGTTTAGGGGTTAGATGTAGGGGTTGGGTATAATTCACTTTGACAGGGCGAGGAGCGTCGTACATTATTTGTTTGTTTATTTTTAGAACGGGTCTCCCCCTCTGCCTGTGTTATTATTCAAATTCAGCACCGTTCTGAGACACGGGCGAGGGGAGGAGCCAACAGCACAGCAAAACAACGCAGTTAAACGAGGCAGTCCTCCCAGTGACAGCGAGTGGAAGCGACAGCGAGTGGGAGAAGTACAGGCGTGGAAAAGTACAGAGCAGTTTAGAAGCAGTTGGAAAGCAGGCTGACAGCTGCAGAAGAAACTAAACTTCAAAAAAAAAAAAAAACCCTCAACATGGTCTTCAAGCCAGTAATCTGTGACACCTGCTTGATGTGGGAAATCCGAGAAAACCCAGCAGAGCTAAACCAAGTGTGCGTAAAGTGCCGCGCGATCCAGGATTTGCATAAACTAGTAAGTATGCTAGAAATGGAGCTGGAAGAAGTGAGACAGCAACAGGATCTTGAGGAACTGGCACAACCACAATTCATGGAAGTCTGCATCACCCCTAACAGAATGAAAGCCACCAGGGAGATAGAAGGTCGGAACAGCTGGGTTCAGGTAGGCAGAAGCAGGGAAAAAAAGAAACTTCGTCAAACACAACCACCAGAAATCAAAACAACCAACAAATTTGAGTCACTTCAGAATTTTGATGAGCAGAACCAACAACAAGAGAATGAAAGGAACAACATCCAGTACCCTATTGACAGTGGTGACCAGACAGCAAAAAGAAGGGAGGTCATGATTGTTGGGGACTCCATATTGAGAAACACAGCAAGTTCAGTTTGCAGTTTGGACCCCCTTACTACAACAGTGTGCTGCCTTCCGGGAGCCTCGGTCAAGCACATCACTGAGAACGTGGACAGGCTCCTAGAACGAACAGGAGACGACCCGGTAGTAGTCGTCCACATCGGTACAAACAACATTGGAAGAGACAGACCAAAATCCCTGCAAAACAAATTCAGAGAGCTAGGAAGGAAATTAAAAGAGAAAACCAAAAACTGTGGTATTTTCTGGTATACTACCGGCACCTTGCAAAGGACCATATGGACAGCTGGAAATAATTAATCAAAACGAATGGCTGAAGACGTGGTGCACACGGGAAGGCTTCACCTATCTTGATCATTGGACCACATTCTACAACAAGGACTATCTGTATAGACGGGACGGACTGCACTTAAATAGCAAGGGAACCAGTCTACTTGGAGAAAAGATCCTTGAACAGGTTCAGAAGCATTTAAACTAGAAAGGAAGGGGGAAGAAATCAACAAAAAAACAGAAGGGAGACCGCATCAAAACAAGAACAACAACTCAGGTAAGACAACAATTAAATGTATTTATCTAAATGCTAGAAGTATCAGAAACAAAATTCTAGAACTTGAAGCTACTGCACTAACAAGTAACTATGATGTGATAGGTGTTACAGAAACGTGGTTGTCTGAGAGTGATGGGGACGAATATAATATTTGTGGGTATACACTGTATAGGAAAGACAGGCAGGACAGAAGAGGAGGAGGGGTAGTGCTGTACATAAGAAACAGTCTTGAAGCCCAGGTGTTAAACCTGGACAAAGAAAATAAAAACGAATCAATATGGGTCAGAATAAGGACAAAAATTCAAAGGGCATAATAATAGCAGCATGCTATAGACCGCCAGATTCAGACGATGAGCAAAATAATCTGTTATACAATGACATTAGAAATGCGTGTAGCAAAGGAGAAGCCATACTAATGGCGGATTTCAACTTCCCCCAAACAAAATGGGAAAACCCGGTGGGTAGCACGAAGGATGAAATTGAAATGGTGGAAATGACAAATGACTGCTTCCTAACACAATTTGTCAAGGCACCGACTAGAGGGGAGGCATGCCTTGATTTAGTCTTTTCAAATAACAAAGATAGAATAACTAAAACAGAGGTCAGAGAACCACTGGCAAACTCAGACCACAACATGGTCTCATTTGAAGTGTTTTTTAAAACCCCAAAAGTAATGACTAAAGCTAAGGTTTACAATTTTAGAAAAGCAAACTATGAAGGTATGAAACAGAGACTAACAGAAGCAGACTGGAGTAAAATAGAGAAAACACCCACAGAAGAAGGATGGTTGTTCTTCAAAAATGTAGTACTAGAGGCGCAAAACAATTACATCCCTAAAGTAGACAAATCTAAATGTAAAACTAAATTGCCAAAATGGTTTAATAGATCTGTGAGGCGAGAGTGTATTAAATGGAATGTCCAGACAGTAATTTATGTGTACAGAAATAAAATAATATATTTTTATTTTCTATACACAACAAAAGGATTAAATAACAAACGAAAACAAAATGGTGTGAGGGAAGGAGTGCAGGGGTGGAATCCAAAACAAACTGTGATGACTCGTCTTTAATTTGTCTTCGTGGTGACCATACATAAACAAAAAAAAGACAAAAGAAATGTTAGTGTTTCAAAAATCCCGCTGCACAAAACCAGACTCTCCCTCCACCCGTTACTCCTCCTACTTTACTTTCGGACCAACCCCGAACACAGTAGTACGTTCCCTTTAGTATGTAATGTCCCGCCTCTGTAGTCAGTGGAACACCAATCCCCAACCGACACGTGTCCTTCTCCTTCACTTGACTCCAGTGGCTGGAAGTTACATACTCGTACTTCCGCCCCTCACCAAGGTGCCGCCCCTCAAAAGATGACTTTTGCCATGGTCACGAGATCTTGGTAAGGGAAGTCCCGAGTTGGTTTGATGCCATCTACTGTCGGGAGGCTGAATCACAGACCGAAAACCCTTTGACTCATCACAAGATCAATTAAAAAAAATATTCAGCGAAAAAAGGCACTTTACAGAGCATTAAAAAAGGACCAAAAAGAAAGTACGCAGAAAGAGTACACAGAACTGCAAACGCAATTCAAAAAGGAAGTTAGAAAGGCCAAGAGAGAAATAGAAATGAACATTGCTAAGGGAGCTAAAACCAATTCCAAAATGTTTTTCCAATATTACAACAGCAAGCGAACATTCAAAGAGGAGATTAAATGTTTAAGAGATACAAATGGCAAAATCGTAGATGAAGAAAAAAAAATAGCAAATATATTAAATGATTACTTTTCACAAGTTTTTACAAAGGAAGATACTGACAACATGCCCCACATGTCATCCAGTTCCTATCCAGTTTTAAATAACTTTAGCAGAACTGAGGCAGAAGTGTTAAAGTGACTAGGATCTTAAAATAAACAAATCCCCTGGGCCGGATGAGATCCTCCCAGTAGTACTCAAAGAAATGAAAGAAGTAATTTACAAACCGCTAACCAAGATCATGCAGCAGTCTCTTGACACAGGGGTGGTACCGACAGACTGGAAAATTGCAAACGTAATACCGATCCACAAAAAGGGAAACAAAACTGAACCAGGTAACTACAGACCAGTAAGCCTGACTTCTATTATATGCAAACTTATGGAAACTATAATAAGATCCAAAATGGAAAATTACCTATATGGTAACAGGGTCCTGGGAGACAGTCAACATGGTTTTAGGAAAGGGAGATCGTGTCTAACTAACTTGCTTGATTTTTTTGAGGATGCAACATCGATAATGGATAATTGCAAAGCATATGACATGGTTTATTTAGATTTCCAGAAAGCTTTTGACAAAGTCCCGCACAAAAGATTAATTCTCAAACTGAACGCAGTTGGAAATCAAGGAAACACATGTACATGGATTAGGGAGAGGTTAACATGTGGAAAACAGAAAGTACTTATTAGAGGAAAAACCTCAGAATGGAGTGTGGTAACCACAGGGATCAGTATTAGGTCCTCTGCTATTCCTAATCTACATTAATGATTTAGATTCTGGTATAGTAAGCAAACTTGTTAAATTTGCAGACAACACAAAAGTAGGAGGAGTGGCAAACACTGTTGCAGCAGCAAAGGTCATTCAAAATGATCTAGACAAGATTCAGAACTGGGCAGACACATGGCAAATGACATTTAATAGAGAAAAGTGTAAGGTACTGCACGCAGGAAATAAAAATGTGCATTATAAATATCATATTATGTTTTCTTATGTTCTTATGTTCTTATATTATATATATATATATATATATATATATATATATATATATATATATATATATATATATATATATATGTGTGTGTGTGTGTTCATGTAGCAGACATTGAGAAGCTGTGACATGGACAGGTTGTGCAGATCGTGATTCAGAAACTCTCCGGTGCCGCACATTCACGTCAGAAGTGATGATAGATGAGCAGTGTATGAAATCAAAACTTTCAAAAGCGGGTCACCCTGAAATACACAAGGGGTTCACACTAAAAGATACCGTCTAATCAGGGCCGGATTTTGGTATAATGGGCCCTTGGACATGGAACCAGAACCCCCCCCCCCCCCCCCACCCCCCCACCCCCCAAAAAAGACAATGTTAGGAATATTACAATGTTAGTAAATGCCACAGTCTATCAGAAAACTAAACAACATGTTTACTAAACAGCAAATTATACACTTACCTTAAATTAATCTTCTTCTCAATTTCATCTGTGCAAAGTCTCTAATAATGTCAGTAAAATGCAGTTTTCTCATTATGTCACATTTTGTGGATATGATGGCAAGGCTGTTTAGAGGATCCTGGTTCATGGTGGCTCTCAGTTCATTCTTAATGAGTCCCATGCAAGAGAATGGTCATTCTCCAGAACAGTTAGTGCACATTAAAGATAGGTAAATGCGCAGAGTAGGGGTGACATTCGGAAACGTGGAAATGACTTTGCAATTCAGGACAAATCTCGTGTCTTTGCCAGAAACATATTTAGTAAACTGGAGCATTTCTGGTGGGAGATATTGGTCCAGATCTGAAGGATAGGATTTTACGAGTGCAGCAGCTTTGTTTTTTATGTCATATTCTGACATGTTCTGAAAGTCGGTAAGGAAGCAAAACAAGTTATGCACTGCAACATAAGCGTTTAATCTGTTGAAAAAGTATCCAGATCCTTGCGAAAACCCGGACACTAAATCTGTCAGCCCTGTAGTAAAACTTTACATGGGAGCAACCGTGATCCTGCAGAGCACTGGTGTATCTGCCGTCGCTCTTCGTCTCGATATTTCAAATATTATTTTTTCAGCACTGCAGTTTCCATTGCGCGGTTTTCAAAATCATCAAAATGATCACGAATCTCATCCAGAAATGTTTTCAGAGATTCAAGTAATTCACCTACCACTGACAGTTCGATGTTTTGTGCTTGAATGGATTTTGTAGTTTTGTCGACTATCTCCAGAACGTTATCCCACAAGAGCCGCCAAAACTCTCGTTGGCCGGTTGTTCGGATTCATTTGCTGTTATCGTTACTTCATTTTTATAGGCTTTAAAACCGAAATTTGATTAGTTGTTTTGTTTGTTTGTTTGTTAGTTTTTCTTTGTTTGTTTGTTTTGTTTGTTTCGCTGCGCAGCAAAGTTTTTCCATTGTTTTCTGTTAGTCTCTCTCTCGCACTCTCTCGCGTCCTCCAGCGTGCGAGAGATTCCAGTGTTTAGCAGCGCGATCACAGGCAAGCGGGTTGGATTTTAAACTGGAAAATAGACATTTTTATTTATGTATTTATTTTAACCTGGGATGCGGCCCCTCTCGGCGGCCCAGGGCCGTGGACAAATGTCCAGGTCGTCCCCCCCCCAAATATGCTGCTATAAAACTTGTCGGAACTAAAACTACTTAACCATTTTCTCAAGCTGGGAAGGGGCGATGTGTAAAACTCTGGGGATGGGAACTGAACAGGCCGCCAGCACTGTACACCGTCTCCATGGAAACGAGGCACGTCAGGCCGGTGTTGTGACATTTTGTGCGGATTCCTGTGCTGTAAGTTGGCGGGCAGTTTAGTGGTGTTGACAGAAGAGGGACATAATTTTGAGTTTGAATTTCCTTTAACAAACAAAAAGCGATCTTGTTAGATAGATCTGGCATAGAATTGTTTTTCGGCAGTTTTTGGAAGACATTCTGCACTGAATTTCGTTTGGATCCCGGAAGAAAGTATCTGTTTGTCTTTTTTGCTTTAATAATCCAACTCTTTTTTTTTTTTTTTAAAGTGTAATTTAAAAAAAAAAAAAAAGTATTGTATTGGTGCGGGATAGGAGATAAACAAAATACATTTCAACAGTTAATAATTATTATAATTCCAGACTAAATTTGGGTTTCATCGATTTCTTTATTTATAATTAATGCTCGTTGATTTGGGCAATTTGATCCTGTTTGTGACAGTTTATTAAAGGCAAAAATCTAGTCGTTGCGGATTGCTTGCGTTCCTGAATCTATTCATCTGAACTATGGTTCTGCTCTTCTGGAAGCCAAGGTAGGGATTATCTTTCATGACAGTATTTAGCTCCCTGATCAAAACCAGTAAAATATTAGATTATAAAAGTATATGAGTGATGTTAAATAATATGAGGAACCACGCAATCCTTAAGTACTGTAGTATATGACGTAGGGAATCTTTGTATACATTTATGATATATCAAGGCTATGTGTTTAAAAAACGCCATACAAAAATATATAGTCTGCTTTATGCACAGTGACATGTGATGTGTCTGTACCATGCTGTGAGTGAAATACATTGACCACAGAAAGCAGGGGTAATACCTGGCAATACTTACCCACTTTTAGGATACTGACATCTAACTGGTTGAGCTGTGCAGTGACATCATTGATTTATGTTTTTTTTTTTTTCTTTAATGCTATTGGTGGAATAAAATGCTAGACAAGGTAGGAAGAGGAGACAAATAAGTAGTCAAAATACAGAGGATATCAAATTATCTAACAGATTCCAAGCACTGAGCAACATTGGCGGTGCGTTGACTGTAAATAGGGGGGAGGTCTTTTTAGTGGGCGACTCAATTGTTCTCCACGTTGACAAAACTGTTACCTGCCTCTGGAGCAAAAACTAAGAACCTTGAATCAAGAGTGTGCATTAATTAATCGGTAAAAAAGAGTCTGTGGTCATTACACACCTAGGTAAAAACGACATAAGAAATTGGACATTTTGAGTTCTAAAAGAGGACCAGATCATTAACAAAACAATTAAAAAGGTCAGGATGCAGAATTATTATGGCAGGTCTATTACCTGTTATTGGTTGTGGGGATGAAAAATTCAGCAGAATTAGGGCTGGAAATGCATGGGTAGCTGACTGGTGTGCTCAAGAGGGTCTGGGTTTTATAAATAACTGGAATTGTTTCTGGAGAAGAAATAGGTTTTATAAGAAGGCTGGACTTCATCTAAGTAGGTCAGGGGCAAGCAGGTTAGCTCCTAATTTTGAGAACCTCCTTGCAAAGTATTTAAACAACTTCCTGTCACCCCCGCTTCCCAGTGAGTAATCATAGAGGTGTGTGTTACAGTAGACTGTTAAACTGATCTTGTGTCTTCTCTGTTTTTCAAGATGGAGCATGCGGGACGATGTCCCAGAACTGAGAAGAAGATGAAAGGAGTTGCTTCAGCTCCTGAGGTCAAGGCTGCTGCACATTAAGTTATTAGGGATGCATTGCCTACTGTGTATGCTTCTGTATGCTTCAGTCAGTAAGCTTCTGACATGACCTATCAGGTAGAAGAGTGGTCCAGTGGTTAAAGAAAGGGGCTTGTTACCAGGAGGTTTGCAGTTCACTCCCAGCTCAGCCACTAGCTCACTGTGTGTGATTCTGAGCAAGTCACTTAACCTTTGTGCTCTGTCCATCGGATGAGACGTAAAATTGAGGTCCGATGTGATGCATAGTTCACCCCCAACTTTTTGTAATTTGCTTTGGATAAAAGTGTCTGCTAAATGACTAGTTAATAATAATAATAATAATAATAATAATAATCAGAGTCCAAAACAAAATTCTCTTATCTGGGTTAATGGTTAGAAATGTGCCCTTACTGAATATGAATATTCATACCTTATCTGCACGTGAAGGGTTTGTGCAAATCCCTGTGCCTAAGTACAACTATATATTTTAAATCACTTGCACTACACAGACTCATTTAAAGCCCGTGCATCAATTCCTACACACCAACATTAACACACCACATGCAACATATAACACAAAAATACACACAGGAGCAGGACACTTTGCTGCATACCTCCCCCCGTGTGCACAGCACACATGGCCTCAATGGCCACCTCCCCCCTTTAAAATCCCCAAAGTCTCGCTCAAAGTACTTGGCCAAGAACAGCGACTTCAAGGGGTTGTTGGGTGGCAATGTTGCCAATAGCCAGGCTGCTACTGGCAATGCTGTCAACAGACATGCTGACAGCGGGGCGAGTTCTTCCTCCTGCTGAACCACTGGTAGCAGAAATGCTGCCAGTGGCAGTGCTGTCAGCGGACATGCTGACAGTGGTGTGGCACACTCCAGCAGCGGAAAGGCTGCTAATGGCAAGGCTGTCAGCCGTCGTGCTCCTCCCATTGCTGTGGAGGCGGGAACAGTGGCCCTTCTCCCTCTGACGGTGGAGGCAGTGGCAGCTCCTGCTCTGTTCCTTTTCGTGGGCGCTGGATGTTTGTGCTCCCCCCTTCTAGGCGCTAGAGGTTTCTGCTCCCCCCATCTGGGTGCTGGACGCTAATGCTCCCTCATTCCGGGCGCTGGAGACAGGAGCCTTCTCCCTTTTGCGCTGGAGACTCTGCTATCTGGGCTGCTGTTCTCTTTATCGCTGCCTACAGGTAGCAGAGGACCAACTCCACACCTTCCTCCAAGGTGTTTCGGGTGTGTTCCCTCTTATAGGCATCCCATCACTCCCTGCCACAGGACCCGGATGGCTGTGGGCATGGACTGGGCCTCCCGACCAGCATTGTCCATAATCCAGTCCCGCAGCCTGATGTCGTCTTCTGCCATTGCCATTTTTTTCCCCAAAAAACCCCCCACACCTCTTTAAACAAAAAAGACTAAAAAACAATCCACTTGAAAAAAGAAAGTAAAACTTCACCCGCAGTATCCCAGGTCTTTCACCTGGAGGCACTGTTGTCCTGGTTCTGACACCATATTTCACGGATGGCTTATAGTGGTGATGTCAAACCCGGAAGAAACACACAGTACTGCAAGGTGAAATGGTGAAGGCGCTTGCTTGCGCTGGTTTATTGCAAATTTGACACAAAACAATGATCACAGAGCAAAATAAAACACAAAACATCGTTGCCCCAATTGTTTCTACTAACTTGTTTTGTATTTTTCATGCGTTTCATCTGTTTTTATTGTGCTTGTAAAACACAAGCCAAGTTAGTAAAAACAATTGGGGCAATCTTGGCCCCCATAGGTTTTACAGTTGTGCCAATTTTCTTTGTGCTGGGCAATGTTCCCCCAATGGTTTCTTGAAACTTGGCTTGTGTGGCTGGGCACTTTTAATAACTTGGCATTTTTTCACATTTCCAATGTGTTTTTGTTTCAGATATTACATACTCAGACAAATATTGTTGTTTTCATTAGCCTTTTATTTGTTACAGCAAGGAGTACTGCTATGGTATTTTGAGCTGCACAGTAGACCTTTGGTTAAACATTTGCACCGCTTCTCAGTATGACACTTTTTTGCAACCACATTTTTCAAGCCCTCACATTTTCTTTTTTTTTTTTTTTAAATTTAGTCGTCTGCAATTTTTTAACCCTATTTTCTCCCCAATTTAGTGTGCCCAATTATTATTATCTGTATCCTCGGCTCACTGTTTGCAACCCTCTGCCGACTCGGGGATTGGAGGCTGGAGCACGCGTCCTCCGAAACGTGCTCCTGCCAATCCGTCATTTTCCGCACTGCGGATCCACAGCGAGGCCACCAGACCTATAGCGCTGGAGGACAAAACAGATCTGGCAGCTCCATTGCAGAACAGCAGGCTCAATACAGGCCACAGTGGTCACTGATGCGCGATGATCTGTGAATTCCCCTGCCGACCTAAGCCCTCCCTACCCAGGCAGCGCTCGGCCAATTGTGCGCCACCCCCTAGGAACTCCCAGTCACGGTCGGCTGTGACATAGCTTGGAGTCTAACCTGCGATCTCCAGATTATAGGGCACATCCTGCACTCCACGTGGAGCACTTTTACTGGATGCGCCACTTTGGAGCCCCATCACATTTTCTAATGACAGAAGCTTCTGTGATATGGGATAGAAGTCACCATCTACAACTTCCATAATAACAGCTAATATAGTTTTTGTATCTCCTCTCCCATGATCCAACTCAGGCACAGGAATGGTAATGCTAGTGCCAACATTTCCAGGAGAGAGCTTTTCATTGCTTCTCTTTTCATTTTATTTGCCCAGTGTTGAAGGCTTTTGCGTGCCTTTTCTCTCTGTTTTATAGTATCACTTTTCATTTTTACAGACAAAGCACCGAACAGCAGCACCATAACCTTCACTGCCAGATGAATCCCCACCAATAGCATGCACCATTACATTGCGCCATTACATTCAACGCATGAATGTGCTCCAGAAGACACCTTTTCTCGGACTACACTCAATGCAACCGCTTCTGCCACTGCAGAATCTTGATAACCAGAGATTCTTTCAGCAGTATCATCAGATCTTTGGTTTTCCTCATGAACAGCCACCATGTGTGGGGTAACCTCCACCTGTAATGAAATGCAAGAAATGCACATTTAAATTTATAAATTATATTAAGAATACAAAAAATACTTAACAAAATCAAGATATCATTTAAAGTGTGTGTCATTAGTAGGACCAAAATAAACAATACGCTAACAAAGATTCTCTGAGTTACCAAACGCCTTGCAGTCTTTGTTTATGGTGGATCGTTCTTCAATAAACCTCTTATCATCCTGTATTGCATTCTTTCTCTTTTATCTTTGTCACAAACAGGAAAGTCGATATTTTCCAGGTTACACCGTTCTAACATTGAGTTTCACCAATGAGCCACTTGGGGGAATTGATCCCTTTTCCATTTCATCTACAAGTAATAATAATTAGTCTACAAATAACTGGGGGAGTTCAGTTTAGTTTAGATATTTTCAGAAACGAAAGTAACAGTCTGTTTTAAAACATGGAGCTATAAAAAGGTTGCCTAATGCAGCAGCACTGTATAAAGATTACGGATTTGCTTTTACCCGAACATTTTTTGTTTTGTATTTTTGCAGTTGCTTTGCTGTGTTCTTCATACCTCCATGTCATTGCTGGCTGACGCAGTATTTTGTACATTCATCATTTCTTCAAGTTGTTCTTTCTGCAGTTTGCAATAGATCTCAGGGGGCAAAGTGGATGTGCTTAGTCCAATTTTTGATTTGCAACCAAAGACAGCCTCATAAGGTGTTTGCGAGATGCCTGTTTGAAAAGCCTGATTTTTTTATCAGCATAACAAACCGATACAGAAACTAGGTGTAAAGTGGTCTGTAATAATGACAGGGTGTTTGGAGCTGAGTAACAACACATTGTTGGAGCTGGTTGTGATGTAACAACGTTACAGTCTCATCAATTGTATCTGATTTGTGAAAATGCAAGTCAAAACTGTAACCAATTAAATGTATATATATGTTTTTTTTTCATTCCTGAAGACGTTTTAGCTAATATGTGTTTTCAGATCTAGTCATACTATTTATTACAGTTAAAGTAACATTTCCTGGTGGCCGCCCATGCACTTTTTGGCGGGCCTCCATGCTGGCCCGTGGCGATATTTGGGTGTGTGACCACTGGTCTGGTGTATGAAATGCTGTCTTCAGGACAAACAAAAACGTGACCAATAATAATTGATTTCTTTTATCAGGATGACGCACTGGTAAAATCTGCTCTAAGAAAAAGTATAACATAGTGTAATAAAAGCACAGAAGTAGCTTACACAAGCATTGTATACAGTTGGGTAAGCTAAAAAAATGGTAAATTAACATAAACCAATATTAATTGTAAAAAGGGTTTTAATGTACAAATGGCACAGTGAGCGTAACTTTCGTATAAATAAGTATTTGGATCTCAGGGTAACTCTCTCCCTCTCCTGTGTATAGGTTGGTTCAGAGGACTGTGACACTGTCAATACAGACCTCCTACTGAAAGAGCTGCAAGACATCCCAGTGACATCTGAGAAGAAGGGAAAGTGCAACAAAGTGCCTGGGAGAGGTAAAGACCCTGGAAAAGGGGAGAACACGCAGCTCAAGAAAAATGCATCAACCACTTACTACATCAAATACCTTGAACCGACCAGGCACACCACTGACACATGTCAAATTGGAGTCTCCAAAGATGTCAGCTTGGATGTGAGGCCAAAGGCTTCCTACGGTCATCAAATGAGGAGGTCTGGCTCCTCTTACAACACATCCACACTGCCTAACAAGCAGAAACATAGAGAGGCGACAGGATTTAAAAGCAGGGATCAGGGCTACAGCAGCTTTCAGCCTTGTAAGAAGGGTTCTGCACAGCCAATGCCTATACTGAGCACCAAGATCATAATGGAGGAGACAAGGTCTTTAAAACTTGACAAGAAAAAGCCAATAAGCTCCAACCTATCCAAGGACATGAAGGCAATTGTGGAGAACACCAGCAAGGTCAGGAGCATCTCTCACGTAAAGAAAGAGGTTTATAAAAACACCTGTTAGGGACCACAAAATACTCATATCCAGGTTAATGGTTAAAAATGTGCCCTTACTGAACATGAATATATGTAGTGTATTACCATGCTGGATAAGTACTGGTCCTTTGTGAGCTCAAGCTCCTTAAGAGTGCCTCACTGTGGTACAAGTTTAGTCAGGTCTGTTCTGATACAAGGATCCAATCCTGTCTGTTGTTTAGATCACTGTGTGTATGGTCTGTAGTCTAGTGTATGCAATGCTGTCTTTAGGACAAACAAAGACATGATCAACAGTAATTTATTTCTTATATTAGGATGATCCACTGATAAAATATGCTTCAGGAAAAGGTTATTAATGTAAAACTACAACATAATGTAATGAAAGCATAGTAAAGCATACACAAGCATTGTAAAGCACAGCTGGTAAAACAATGTAAATTCTCTTATCGATTATACATTATATATAAAAATTAGCATACAAAAGCATGTTTTACAAGTATTAAAATGACAATGGGAGCTTCTCTTTCTCATTAAAAAGCCTAGCTTTCAGGGTAATTCTTTTTCACTCCTGTGTATAGGTTGATTCAGGGGATTGTTACACTGTCAATATAGACCTCTGTGGCAGGCTGGTGAGTGGATAGAGGCCCAGAGACAGTCTGCAGTTCAAAAAAAATACTAATTTTATTATAAATAACACAAAATAAAAGTGCACAAGGGCAAAATAAAGGGATTTAAACACAAAAAGAAAGACAAAAAGCAAAATGTACAAAATAAAGGTTTCCAGGCTGGGCAATGCCTTCACTGGATTCACAAATCTCAAAAATACACACAAACCAAAAACTACCAACCTGCTTCCTCAACTCCCTCCTCCCAAATGAGAAGCAGAGGCCTCCTTTTATGTCAGGTGGCTGGGCGCTGATTGATCGTTAATTAACCTAATTAACTAATCAACCCCATCCACCCGAACATAATAAATCCAGGCAGGTAGGGGAAATTAACACCATCCCTGCCAATTTAAAAAGGGCAGAGCTTTGCTCTGCCACAACCTCCTATTGGAAGATCTACGAGACATCCCAGTGACACCAGAGAAGAAGGTTAAGAGCAGCAAAGTGTTTTGGATAAAGACCCTGGAAAAGGGGAAAACACGCAGCTGAAGGAAAGTAAGGCCACCAAAAACCAAAAATCTAGAGCAATAAACCAAAACCTGGTCACACTGGAAGAATGGCTTTGACTTACAACAAATTCATTCTCACAAAACAACCCAGTGAATATTCCTGCTACACTTGACTGCACAAGAGAAGCATCACAGAGGGAGGCCCCTGTACACTCTGTAACAGAAATCGAAGCAGCTTCAGGCATTCGTGGGTGTATTGCAGAATGATTTAAACAGGAAGCAAATGCAAATTAAATCAAAGTATCAGGCTTTGATGAGAGACTGGGATAAAGACGATGACTACCATCGTCAAAGGCTCAAAGATTCCCCAATATCATGGCTAGGTAGTGAGTATAGTTTTGGTTCAGACGAGGAGTATGAAAGAGATGTTCTCACACCTAGCACGAGGCCCAATAGTGTGATCCTGGATGATGCAGAACATCTTGAGAGCATAGCCACCAGAGGAGAGGTTCAGCTGGATGAGGTGACACAAAAACCTGGGGTGGTTGTCCCTCCTGTAGAGGCTGGGAATTACATCAAGTACCATGAACCGACCAGGCAAAACACTGACACAGAGTGTCAAATTAGACTCTCCAAAGCAGTCAACTTGGATGTGAAACCAAAGGCTTCATCCATACTGCCTCATCCAAACCACAGTAACAAAACTGTGATTAAAGGAGGAGATAGTGAAGAGGAGTCCAAGACCTCATTCAGGACCCCTGAGGAGCGCCTCTCCCCAGGTGACAATGTCCCCAGTGTCTCGGAGTAGATCTGCACCACTGTTTTCAGAAAGGGCAGGGGCAAAGAGAAGAAACAGGGTGTCAAGACGAAACACCAGCCTGCCCTGCGTTCCATTAGGAAAGCGTTTGTGCACCTGTGTTGTCTGCAGACAAGAGAAGTGGCAAACAGTGAACACAGCCTTTGAATGAGATAACTTCTCTCTGCCATAGAAAGAAACAGAAGGCTAATGAGGTAAGACTGTTTATTGATTTATTTCTTAGCAGTTATCCAGGGCGACTTACAATTATTACAAAATATCACAGTACAAAGTATTGCATTATATAATATCACATTACAAGTTATCACATTATAAAATATCACAACAATATTTCAGAATATCATAATACAGATAAGAGCAGTTATAAAAATACAGTAAGATCAAATTCAAGAGCAAAATAAAGAATACAGTAAATAATTATAAGAGCGAGATCGACTAAGAGCAGTTAAAACTTATAGCAAATATTTGCTCATATGAGTAAAGTCCAGTAGGAACACACAGTAATTATGTTAAATGGATGAGAATGATTTCAAATAAGAGCAATTACAAAAAAACGTGAGTGAGTTTACCTGTAAGAGTAAAATCAAATGCAAGATACAGGAAGTAGTTATAGTTAGGAGCAGTAGTTGAATGCAGCAAGGTATGGAGCAGTTCAGTGCAGGTACAAGCTGGACGTAAGTACTGGTACAAGTGCCCCAAATTCACATTCCATTTTCTTCCACAAACAAGAGGTCTTTTCTTAGAAACAATGCATCATAAAATGTATCTATGTTTCCTGCATAGCCATTTTAATATAGTGACACTGCATCAAGAGTAATTACTGTAGTGTGCATTACTGTGTGCAGTAGCTCTTGTTCAAGCTCACCAGAATAATTGACAAGTGCAAATATAAATTACTCCCCTCACTTAAAAACCAAGTCCAAGTCCAAGTCACACTCAAATCCAAATCGCTCCCCCCAAATGTTCAGTCAACAAAGTGTGTCTTAAATCTGATTAAATCCGGTACATGAAATAATGTTGCTCACAGAGTAATATCCTTTCCTTCACAGTCTGAGAGCTATTGCTGGATGTGTGTCTGATTGTGGACAAACATACACCAGTTCCGGACTCACACAGCCTGGTGGAGAAAGTTCAGATCTGATCCCAAAGTAAAAACAGTGGTAGATTCAATCAGACTTGCTGCTCAGTAGAACTAGAACATAAGAACATAAGAACATAAGAAAGTTTACAAACGAGAGGAGGCCATTCGGCCCATCTTGCTCGTTTGGTTGTTAGTAGCTTATTGATCCCAAAATCTCATCAAGCAGCTTCTTGAAGGATCCCAGGGTGTCAGCTTCAACAACATTACTGGGGAGTTGATTCCAGACCCTCACAATTCTCTGTGTAAAAAAGTGTCTCCTATTTTCTGTTCTGAATGCCCCTTTTTCTAAACTCCATTTGTGACCCCTGGTCCTTGTTTCTTTTTTCAGGCTGAAAAAGTCCCTTGGGTCGACACTGTCAATACCTTTTAGAATTTTGAATGCTTGAATTAGGTCGCCACTTAGTCTTCTTTGTTCAAGACTGAACAGATTCAATTCTTTTAGCCTGTCTGCATATGACATGCCTTTTAAGCCCGGAATAATTCTGGTCGCTCTTCTTTGCACTCTTTCTAGAGCAGCAATATCTTTTTTATAGCGAGGTGACCAGAACTGCACACAATATTCAAGATGAGGTCTTACAAGTGCATTGTACAGTTTTAACATTACTTCCCTTGATTTAAATTCAACACTTTTCACAATGTATCCGAGCATCTTGTTAGCCTTTTTTATAGCTTCCCCACATTGCCTAGATGAAGACATTTCTGAGTCAACAAAAACTCCTAGGTCTTCCGATCCCACGACCAAGCTAATCGTCTCTTTATACCAGGGATCTTAACAGTGGGCGTCAGCAAGCTATGGGATGCAAAAGTCCCTGCTGGTTTTGCCTCCCTAACCCACAGGAGGACCAGAGCCAATGAAACCCTCCCCCTGAAATCCACAGCAAAGATCGAACACGAACCTGCACTCCCCTGACTTTATGATTCATCTTGCACACCAGACGACTGTGTCTTGACCAGGTGAGACCCTCGGGGACCCATGAAATGGAAGGTTTGAGCAACATTTTCTCATCTGTAATTTAAGATCTCATTTTAAACTCAACCTAGGAGGTGTAATTAACAATATATCAACAATCTCCGCTTTACTACAGGATTACCTTCCCACATCAGGGCACACAATAACAAAGCATGCTGCAGAACAACAATGTGTAGAACTAGAGCCCTCCTCAACCATGTCCCAGTACCAGAACTGTGACTGAAGGAGGAAAGAGTGGAGAAGAGTCTGAGACCTCGTCCAGGCCTCTTGAAAAGCACCACTTCCCAGCTCACAATGTCCAGTGTCTGGGAGAGGTTCTGCTCTGCAGTCCTGGGGCTCAGATAACTTCTCTGCAATAAGGAGAAGCAGAAGGCTAATGAGGTAAGACTGGGGATGGGTAAGTCAAATATTTATTGGGTAACCTGAATTGCTTATTTGGAAAGTGATACAAATGATCAGTGAACCATATTTGACGTTAACATGGTAAATACTGTTAGTAGACTTTTTTGGCACTGATAATTTTTTACCTCTGTCCTATAGCTGCTTAGACAGTCACTACTGCTGTGAGAAACACATTATCGCAGGAGCTGGGCTGTTTAATTCATTAGACAAATTGCTAAAGTTTCACTTTGTAATGTGAAATGATATGAAATAATGTTGTGGACAAACATACACCAGTTCCGGACTCACACAGCCTGGTGGAGAAAGCAGATCTGATCCCAAAGTAAGCCAGCGGTGGATTCCATCAGCCTTGACAGCAAAACAAAATCTTGTCAATCCTATTAGATTACATCTACTCCCAAACAATAGTGTATGATGAAATCATTTGAAAGAATGAATAATACAATGTTAAAGGATTTTGCATTGCTCAGACTGACACGTGGAGTCTATTGCATGCACAAACACACAGAACAATGAATAACCCTGGAATAAACTAACTGTAGCTAACAACATAGTTCCATAGATCTTACCTATCATGGACTTCCATTAGCTAAACAAGTCTCACATGTGCAGGTCTGAAATGCACACGCGTTACAGTGTTTTTATTTTAAAACATGATTTCTGTTACTTCTTTAGGTTTATGTTTTCTCTGCCTTTTCACAGGAAATATATATTATGCTTACACTTCCTGGGTTATTTCCCCTCAGCATTGTCTTTTGGATCATGTGACTGGCTGAAAGCATATCAGTCACCAGGGGAAGCAGCTGATTCATTATTGACAAGACAGAAAACATGCAGGGGTGGGGGCACCCTTCAGGTTAAACGACCAAGCCAGTGCAACACTGTCGGAAAGCACTGATATCAAACAGTTTTCTTTAACCAGGTGTAATACCAGATACCATGTTTTCAAATACAACTGGACATTTGAGACATATATAACAAGTGGAGGTGTGCACCAGATATGATTTATGGAATTATTAGCTACAGTCACCAAGAATACTGAATAGAATAATGATTTCAGAAATGGGTTAGACAAGTTTCCATCTCACTAGTTCCGCACACAATCATCCTGAAATCTGAGGTCACCGGATGCAGTTTTAACAATGAGCAGGGCTAGTTAGATATTAATACAGGCCAGAAGGCAGTATAGAGTCCAGACATGGATTGTGGGTACAAGCACAGAGCACATTTATTTTAGTAGTCAAATGCTTCAACCCATACAGTTCCATTTTATAAGATGTCTCGTGTCAGGTATTATTGAGCTGGCTGAGGTAATTTACCCATCCAAGGCACGCATACACAGCTCTCAGCCTTCTATGCAACTGAGAGACATTCAGCACCCAGTATATGGCGCTAAAGAAGTATCACCATTAGCTATCACCAAGGTACAAAAGTTAAGCAGTAAAAATCATTCTACCTGTAGATTTAAACGGTCACATACACACACACTCTCACACACATGCACACACTCATGTTGCTATCTTTGTGTGGACATTACATTGACTGACATATTTATGATTCCAAATTTCAAGCCATAGAAACTTCCCAGAGCCAGGGAAATCGCCCCCGCCCTCCCATATCAAATTTTGGGTAAGGCTGTGTGTGACGTCAGACAGACAGCAGCCACGAGCAGCAGGCGCAGCAAATTTTGTGATAAGAACGCGACCTTTTAGCTTAGATGTGTTGGTCCCTGCATATTAACGGCCGTGAACATTTTTCAACAAAAGAACCCCAGTGCATGATATTTTGTGCAGCTGTGGAATCCTAATCCAAAATATATTCTTTGCTTATCTCGACCTTAGGCGGAACTAGTGTGTTGGGAGCTTATTTCATGTAACTCAACAGGAAGAAGGCACGGGGAGGGTGCAAGTTGAGGGGAAGCAGCGCTAACGATTTCAATTGTTATTTTTTTTCACCTACATAATTATCTTCCCTTTATAGCTTTGGCTGTTGTTGGAGTTTAATTCGGGAGTCGGCTGGTTGAACGGAACTCGGTGTAGGTAAGCTATTCGTGTGCTAGAATCCTTTGAATACAGAGTCTGTTGAAAGTGAATTGATATAAAATGTTAGAAATCCTGGCGTTTGTACGTGCTGTTTACTTAAAAATATATACATTATATTCTTTAAAATAGTTGGATGTTAAAGTAGTCATGCCCCTTGTTAACTGATGGCTCTATTTCTACAACATTTGAACTTCAAGAAACGCAAGAATTTAGAGCAAAGATAGGTAAACAAGCTTATGCAATAATTAATGTTCACATGTCCGGCTTTATATTTCGACCTGAACAGACTGAAGTGAGTTGGCTGTTGATTCCCTGTCGGTGTATTTTATATATTCCTAAATTACGTTGGATAATTGATTATAGCGATTTTTGATAGATGTGTGTTTTCCGACAAGCCTTTTAAAGTTTTAGAACCCCATCTTTTCCCCTTCTAAAACTTAATAAATAAAGCATACATATTTATATATTTATTCAGACCATGTTTAACCGGAGGAAGGAAAAATAAAGATTATCTGCTAAAAAAAAGTCAATCTTTTTAACCACCATTTTTCCTTTCTCTCGGTTAAGGCCAAACAATATCCGGGTCCTGTAGAGGTTCATAACCACCATAAACGACAGAAGGGTCTTGTGGTCATGACGGATGTATTTATTTATTTGAAACTTGTCTGGTCGGTCCGTTTATTTTTTTTTTTTTAAAAGGAGCTGGTGTCTGTTATCTCAATTCTCGTCAGGCAGCAGTAAACTGGACAAGGTAATAGCCCAGTTGCGGATTTGTTTCCCCTAGTTCTGAATGCTATCTTTTTTTTTTTTTTTAATTTTAATCGAAGCGTTACTGCAATGAGCCAATTTTTGCAGGATAATGTTGGAGTGTGCACCCAATATATATGTTATATATATATATATATATATATATATATAAAAAATACCGGTATTAACTGTTTATCATTGACAATAGTACATTTCATCCGTAAAGTAGTCAAATTTCACAGTTTATGTTTTTAAAACGCATTAGCAAACTTGAATACTTTATATATATATATATATTATAATATATATATATATATATATATATACGTACGTACATGCATGCACCACCATACGCAGTGGTGGCGTCGTCCATGCACGGCAAGTGAGGTACGTCCGCCTCTATTGAGAATATATATATATATATATATATATATATATATATATATATATATATACATACAGGTATACACACACATATATTATAAGTAATTATAATAGATAACACACACACTAAGTCATTTTTAATAATTGCATATTAGGACAGTTAAGCATGACACTTAATGTATATATACAGTTGCCTTGAAACAAGTGATGGGTTCACAGTTTTTGAAATACGACTACAAAAGGAAACTTGTGTCTCAGTTGTATGACGGCGCTGCGGTCATGGCTGGAGAGCTGGGAGGTCTGCAAGCCTTTAAGATGCTCCCCAAGCCCTGTTTGTGCATTGTTTTGCTCACAGATTAAATCTAGTTCTCCAGCAAGTGGCTCAGTGTATAAAACAAACGCATACTTTTTTTGCATCCTTACAAGGCTTCCATGCATTGTTTACATGCTAAGCGAACGCAGCGAGCTGCTGGACTGAATCGTGGGCAGACGAGTCCCATCCCTGTGTGCAGTTCGATGGACGTTAAACAGCAAAGTTTTACATGCCATTGTCTCGGAAAGAGAGAAACTTTCTGATGTGTTTCTGCAGATTCTCGATGGCCTTGGTTGGGATGGAGCATCAAGGCAACAAGTCCTAGGATACCACACAAAACTGAATGACTTAGTTTCTTTCTTGGCGTACACCTATCGTGATGTCTTCAACATCACTGACATTCTCTACGATGTTCTTCAGAAAAAGGCAGTTGATGTTAATTACTGCATTTCACAGGTTCGATTAACTGTCTCAAGAATCAGTGATCTGCGTAAAGAAGAGCAGTTCAAACAGGTGTTTAATACTGCTTCTTCTGCCCTCGCTGACTTACCTTCACCTCCCAAAAAAACGCAGCCTGGAAAACAGATCCTCTGAAGATGTTCAGAACATGTATTTGTCACTGTACTATAAAATCGTCTAACATTGTTGCACAACTTTCTCGCACGTTTGCTGACATCGATTTCTCTGTTTTCTCGAATTGTCAGACTCAAAAATTTCCAGCTTTCAGCAAGCAGTTTCCCACAGCTGCTTTCAACTCCCTTTCCAACTCATATGGCAGCTACTTTGATTTAGATTGTCTCAAGAATGAGTTTTGTGCAGTCTTTGACCCCAAGTTTCAGAACAATTCTGTTAGCGACATCCTGCGGATGTCGAATCTGGTGTTCGTGATGTTCTGCAACAACTTTTTCTGCTTAGTTGCCACAATACCAGCAACAACAACTAGTGTGGAAAGAAGCTTTTCTTGCCTAAAATGCATTGACATACTTGAGGAGCACCATGGATCAGGGTCAGCTTAGTGCTGGCCGCTATATATCCATAGAAAAGGAGCTGCTGTCTTTCCTGGAGAAGCTTTGCTTCAAAAAAGATAGACAGATTGACCTTCGTTATAAATAAGTTAAGATTACATTTTTTAATGGATATGTAATTTCCAATGTCTTGATTTAGTATTTTTATAGGTATATTCCAAATGGGAGGGGCCCTCATCCGTTATTCACGAGCCACCACTGTATATAGGGCTTAATTTAGAAATTTATTTAATTTAGTTATTTTTTCTGTCAAACTGGGCATTTAAATAGGCCAAGCCAACATTTTTCATTACAAGCAGAACGTACAAACGAGATTGCCACATGTCAATAAGCAACTAAACTTTATTAAAGCTATAATGAAAAAAAGTTTTGTTTTTACAATCATTGTGATGAGTAACTGTATTTAAATTAATAAAGATGATTGCTTCGTGCGGTTGGATGTCTTTGTTGGATGTAGTGTATTTAGTTAATTTGTTGTGTGTTGTTGCTGATGAGAACCGCATCGGTGCCGCTTTGTCTCCGGACTAGCCGCTGTTTCATTCTGTATATTGCTGTCTCACTGCACACACACTGTATCTCAGGGTTCTCCTCGGGCCATTTCTGAAAAAACCTGATCTGCCCATCTTGCAGATGCTGCTGTGTCTTTAACAATAAGGATTGATTGCGCGTTTAGCAGACCATTGCTGCGTGAAAAATAAGCCTTGAATCCACATGAAAGCTGTGTTATGTTTTGACACATTTAACCAATCGGAGAGTTGAAGGGGCGGGTCTTGTATTAAGCACTTCAAGAGGCTAAAATGTTAAGTGATTGCTTAAAAAAAAAAAAAAAAAAAAAAAAAAAAAAAAAAAACTGATTTCCCGTGGTTAAATAGCCCTAGTTCTGCCCCTAGTCTCTGTAGCAGGCAACCTACAGAAAGTAAGGCATCCTTATCAAAACTCTCTGATTGGTCAAAATCCTACAGAGACTTGGCTCCACTCAGTCTGGGCTCACGCTGCGACTAGATGGTTGTGAAGTGTACCGCAGCGTGTGTGTGTGACCTAATACTTTTGCATTCTTACATTCAATATTATTGTACATAATTATAACAAACTAACATTTAAGCTAGTTTAATGTTTTTAAAAGTTATTGACAGAGGGAGTAAATGCTAAGTTTACTAAGCTTGTTTAAATGTATTTAAGTTTGTAATTTTATTAAGCTGAACTACTGAATTGGCTAGCAACACAAATAAATGCACTGGAAAGGTACTTTGCAATCCATGCAATTTGGTCACGTTGCGGACACTGTCGCACAGTAGCCTTGCTGTGCAGCCCTCTGCCCCTGAAATGAAGCCTTCATCGAAAGGGCATTATCGTTATTTTTTTCTCATTTTCCTTTTTTAAAAAAAAAAAAATTAACTTTATACCCTACATTTACATTGATCTTGCAATGATTTGCTGGGTACCCTTCCACTGAGGAAAATAATCAAATAACTTTTGTTAAACATAAGTATTTTATTTGTCGGAGCTGCTTGTAGTTTATCTGAACAGTGGCAAATATCTGAATGAAGCAATATTACTGAACAGCCTGCCTGGATTTGTTGTTGGAAGATGCTGTCTGAGCTCCAATCGAGCTGACAGGCTGTGATTGGCTGACTCAGCAGTTGCAAGTACGTGATTGGTGCTTTTGTTGGTGCAAGGTATTTATTGGCTGGTTTTGCTGATAATAAAATTAATTTTGACCAATTGTGTCTCTTAATATTTGCTGTCTAATAGATGTGAACTAAGCTTAAATACAAGTTAGAATGAAAAAGCCGGTACTTGCCTTGATTTGATTTTAAATTTGATTCACAGTTGATGTGGTGATGTTCCAGTGGGCATCTACTGTGTGTTAATGCCCGCTATAGCTGGGAGCTGTTTGGCTGATGATAATGAATCATTTTCTTTTGACTGTTTCCACTGCCTGCTTGAGTTTAGGCTTTGCACATTCACATCTCGTTCACAATATAAGGCAATTCTAACTGGTTTCATTTTATACCATTGCACAAGTAAATGGTGGAAAAACAACAAAGATGGCTTTCCACAAGCATCTTAACAAGCCCAGCAACGTTCGTCTCCCGCGACTGTGGGATTGTAAACAAGCTGCATTCCTCTTTAAAAGCAAAGCATCGGAAGGCTATGGAAGGGGGGGGGACCTCTGCCAGGGGCTGGAGGGGAGGTATGGACAGGTCTTTGTGAAGCTCTGCAAGGCCAAGTTACCCAATTTACTGCTGTTCAGTCTGTGGCTCAAGTTACTGCTTTTGTAATTGGAAACACATTTGTCTAAAACTCCTTTTGAGTGGGGATAAAAAGCTTGTTTTGAAATTACAGCAATGGTTTCTCAAAGTGTGTTTTTTGTCCTCTATGCTCATTTTTATAGTACTATTGGACCAATGCAATCAGTGATGTGCAGGGGTGCCACTAGCAGTACAGTATGCTTTAATCATCATTAGAGGAGTCTTTATATTGTAGGTTTGTATATCATTTAACATCTTGTTGATTTGAACATGAAGCTCCCTTACCAGCAAGCAGAGAATTTTTTTAGTAAGGTATTTTTCAAATTTTTGAGCTCCAACCTTTTAGTTCTACCAGTGAGGCATAAGAGAAAGCACACTTTCTGTTGATGATCTGTCAAGCTGCGTGAATATCAGTTAAGGTTGACGGACACCAATTTGAAGATTCCTGTTAGGGCCTGTACGTTTTTAGATTTATTTTTTTAAATCCTGTGCCCGATACATACGTTTTTGTTTTGTCTTTAGGTATTTTTGACTAACTCACCTCAGTGTCACTGAGCTTTAGTCCCCCCTGCTGCTTCAGTTCTGTGTAAGGCTGTATTTTTCTTTAACAGAAATCATTTGACAATATGTGAATACTATAAATCACACATTAAATGTCACTCTCATGCTCTTTTGGTTCTTTTGGTTTGTATAATGCATATTACTTACAACAACTTTTTTTTTTTTTTTTAATTAATCCACGACCAAATCGTTACACGTAGCAGCTCTATGGTACCGCTGTCATGTGTGAAGCAGGTATATTATTATGCCAAAGCACCAGGGCGGTACCTATAGCGTTGTACTGAATACCCAGTGTACAAGAGAGTGTAAGAAATGCTATAATAGAATATGTTTGAAATATACGCCAACACTAATAATTTTAATTTAACTGAGCACCGTCCGCCCCTCCCCCCCCTCCAGCTCGTGTTAACCAGAGGCAACTTTCTTCATTTGACAACAGTGTTGTATAGCATAAGCTGTTTTGAAAGAAATGTCTCAAAACCTCTCTGCTATTTTGTATGTTTTTGTTGAATGCCCAGAGGACTTTTTTTTTCTTTTTTCAAAAGTTAAATGCAAATTGTGCAAGTGACTCGTATCACAGAGGTGTAACCACTGTTACAGTGGGGTCACTGGACAAGCGCAAGTTAATATTATTGTTAGGATTTTTAGTAGAAGTAAAATGTGACAGATAACCTGCTTGGAACATGATTACTGTTCTATATAATGTGTTTTAAACTACATATGAATGTTTTATTCCATTTATGATCCATTAAATAGGATTTTCAGTCAAATCTAAACAAGTAGCTATGGTGATGTCACCAGTAAATTCTAAAGCGCTTTGTGATGGTGGTCCACTATGAAAGGCCTATTAAAAAAAAAAAAAAAAAAAAAAAAAAAAGAAAGAGTACCATCGAAGGTTCAAACCTTCCTTCGTTAATGTGTTCCAAACCTTCGAAGGTCAAAATGTAAACCTTGTTGCAGCCCTAACATTTTAACGTAACTTTCAGGGAGTATTGTAAGGTCCCTAAGGTCATAGAATAACATATTTTAATCATGTATCTGTAAGCAGAATACATAATAAAAATACTTGACGTAAAAAAAAAAAAACCTTAAGTGTTGCGGGAAAAAGTGAAAAGTTTGTGTGGTTTCTGAAGTGCTTTATAATGTTCCCGAGAGTCGTCTGGGGGTAAATATGACAAAATGTGAATTTGTTTAGGAAGAGTCAATTACAGTAAAAAAAAAACCCTGGTACTGGGCAAGCATCCCAGTGAATAACACTTGGTCCTTAAAGGGTTAAGCTTTTTATACATGATGAAAATTAATGGATTTCTTTTTATACACATTTTTGCTGTATGCAAATGTTTGTATTAGTTTGGCAAATAAAAAGATGTTTGTGCATGAAAAGGGTCAAAACACACCTGCGCACAGCTAATGGGTATGAGAGACTGAGCGATCTTTTGGTTATTGCGAGACAACCTGACCAACAAAAACACTGGAGTTGCAGGCTGGTGTTGACAAATTTGTCAAGATGGAAGCGAGACGCTACCCCTTTTAGTTTATTGTGCTTACCTGTGTAGACATTAAATATGTCGACATTGCTGCATATATCTGCTGTCAGCATTAGCAGGAATGTGATGCTTATTAAGCAGTTTGTTCATTGGGTTATATTTGATACAAACTGACTGTTGTTCTCTTTAGAAGGCAGGTGACTTATCAGATTTAACTGAAGGTTGTGTATCAAATCTGTTTTTGGATGGACTCGCTAAAATAAAAAGTTAAACTGCATTCTTACCCCTGGCTGTCTTTCTAAAACACATGTAATATGTTCCAAGGCTTTTAAAAATGAAAATAGGGGGGGGGGGGGGTTACTAGACCTGGTATAAGAGTAGTAGTTGCAGTATGTAACTAACTGACACTTTTAAAACACAAAAGTTTCAGTGAAAACTGCGACAATGACCTTACAAACTGTATTTTTATAGATAAATATATAGCTATAAAATTTGGCATGGGTACCCTGAAAACCCAGGTATCAATTTATTTGAAAATTATGAACATGTAGAAAATATGACAATGCAGTTGAAAGCATGGGTCTCTGGCTGGCGTAATAGACAATGTTCAAACAAGCTTTGCGTTAACCCTTTTCTTCTCAAACTAAATCGGAAAGAAAACAACATCCTGTTGGGTTTGTCAGTGATAACTCCATTAATAATAATAACCGTTTGGCATTCCAATACGGAATGCTTTATCTACAGTTATAGCGCAGGTGTAGTGTCTTGCCAAAAAGATGAAATAAGAAACAAACAAATAAACTAGTGTGAGCGGTGTACCCTAGAAAACAAACTTTTTTTTATTATTTTAGGCCAAATAAGGAAGTGATTCGAGTTATGCTGGGGGAGGGAAATAATGAACTTCCTGTCTGCCTTGTTTTATGCTACAGGCAGGTAGCTGTATGGAGTGAAACCACTGGGACTGAAATAGCAGCAGCATTACTGTGTCACGAATGACTGTCAATAAATTGTTTTCTACGCTGAATTTTTTGCCATAATACGTCTGCTGTACATAGCGATTGTTGTAGCAGTGGGACAAAAAGAGAGATGTCTCCTGTTAAATAACACAACTGCAATAATTTTAATCTTATCGGAATGCAGAAAATAACTTAAAACAGATGTGGCAATGAATTAACAAAGTTAAGTGTAACAAGTCAGTTTTAGCTTAAACTCCTACATAAGTTGAGGTATATTTTGTGCCTTTCTAATTTTAACAAAGTGCTTGAATTTCACTTCGTCAGGCTTAACGTCAGTACCAGTTTTCTGTTATTAACTCCTGGTGGCTATTATTATGGTACTTGTGTTTAGACACTAAACAGCTTTTGTTTAACCCTTAGTGGTCCATTTATTCACGTCTCATTTCCAATTTTCACACGCGCGGTTTATTATACATGCTTTTTTAAGTGTTTTTTCACAGTAAAACAGGTTTAAAAGGCTCTGCATATCAACAGGACACTCAGTACTGCATCTCCAGCCCAACCCCTTGTTCATTGTATTTCACATACCTCTTCATCGAACGTGCATACTGATAAATTCTCTCCTGATCCCTCGTTTTATCACCAAACTTCTCAATAATATGATCCAAGTCATTACTATAACATCTCAAAAAGCTCTGCAAATGTCTGATTCTTTGAGTGCTGGATGCGGAAGCAGCTATCTTCTTGTTTGTCTGTTATTTCTGTGGATCCAGGGGCTATGTGTATTGCTCATATCCGCCCCTCTTTTTCGACTCCTATTGGTCTCCCTCAACCATTGAAAGCTTTTCTTGGCGCTTTCCGGAGAAAAAACGACTAGAGACCTGTGCTTGATATCTTTTTGATGTCTGACAAGGTCCAACATCAGCCTGGAAAAGGAACATTGTAATGTCGGACCTGGTCCTACATAGGAACAGGAACACTAAAACATTGCCAATCCTAACATCAGTAAGTTGATGCCCCTGTGATTTCCTAGCACCATGACTGAGGGTTTGTGAATTAAAAGGATATGTGTGTTTGTGTACTCTGTATATATTTTTGCTTTGAGGTTTAGTTATGCGTATTTTTTTTCCCTTTTGTATGTGCGAGACTTCTGCAGTTTAGAGCTTTCAGGACTTTGCTCAACTCCATAGAAACTGAAGGGAGTTTTTCTAGCAACAGAGTATTGATAAAAGAAGGGGGAAAAAAAAGGACTTGTCTGACAGGCAAAGTAATGTTAAAACATGTTGTCCCTCACACAAATCTTGTGTTGGGTGATATGAATTGCACACCCCTGTGAAAGGACAATCAAAATGAAAGAAACTGTTGGAGTAAGTTAATGAGATTGTGAATAAAAGTAGAATTACGTGTACCTGTTTGTCTTATGTCTTCAGTATTCTGCCTTTGCTTTATCCTGTTAAGAATTAAAACAGTGCAAAAAGCAAAAATCCAAACTGAAGATGAACCTTTATTCAAAATCAATTTGACATGAATAGTTTAGAAGTGCCCCGAATCTTAATCCAACATGTAAGAATCTCAAAACAAGCTTTATGCCAAATCAACCTGACATGAAAAGTTTGTCAGATCTTTCTTTAATCAATTTTGCTTTGCCACATGGTTGTGAACAAGCCAAAAATAGTGCTTTTTGACAACCGATATTCATGACAGAGATATGCCTGCATTACTCCTTTTTTTCAGTGTGTGTTTATTTTTTAATTATTATTTTTTATTTTATTTGGGGGGCCAGGTTTGTTATAGTGAAGGGCTTTATAGCGACGGTATACTGTGTTGCTTACAAATCAACAGATTCGTCCTTAAGTAATTGAGTACAATATAAATTTAACTAAGCACGATTGAAACATATTGCAGCAAAATAAAGTGACATTTGTATTTCATTTGTAAACATAATTGCACTCAGACTGGGACCTTGTTAGAGAGAACACTCATTGACATGCATGTTGTGTCTTTAGTTGGAGTACTGTTGCATGTGTCCTGTTCTCATCCTGTGGTTGTTTGGCTGCAGGTGAAATTCTACCTGGTTTTTCTGGTAGGTTTGTAATGAAACTTGTGTTTTATGTTTTACAGAACTGGCCTATATTGGTGTAAGACAAGGATCAAAGATGGAGCCTGTCCATGTTAAAGAGGAAGTATGTGAAGTGGAGCTTGTCAGAATTAAAGAGGAGGCGCCTGACCATGTTGAAGAGGAGGTCTTCGAAGTGGAGCTTGTCAGAATTAAAGAGGAGGAGTCTGGTGAAGAGGAACATTCACAAGAGACAACAGGGCTTCAGGGTTCTGTGTCAGACCATTCCAAATACACAAGCAACTGTCTTATATGTAGTGATTGTGGGAAGAGTTTCAGTCGCTTGGGAAGCTTTAAAAGACACCAGCAAGTTCACGTAGGAGTGAAACAACATCTCTGTACTAAATGTGGGAAGGGTTTCAGTCGCTTAGGAAACCTGAAGTCACATGAACAAGTTCACACAGGAGTGAAACCGTATGCTTGTACCGACTGTAGTAAGAGTTACAGTGAATTAAGATACCTTAAAAGACACCAGCTATCTCACAAAGGTGTGAAACCACATACCTGTTATGAATGTGGAAAGAGATTTAGTCAGTTAGGAGTCCTTCGAAAACACCAGAGAATTCATACAGGAGAAAAACCTTATAAATGCACTGAATGTGGAAAGAGTTTTAATCAGTTTGGAACCCTTAAAAGCCATCAGCGAATTCACACAGGGGAGAAACCATATCACTGTTCTGAATGTGGCAAGAGTTTTAATGAGTTAGGAACCCTCAAAAATCACCAGCGTATTCACACAGGCGAGAAGCCATATCAGTGTACTGAATGCGAGAAGAGCTTCATTCAGTTAGGACACCTTCGAACACACCAGCGACTTCACACAGGAGAGAAACCCTATCACTGTAACGAGTGCGGGAAGAGTTTTAATGCGTTAGGGCACTTCAAAACTCACCAGTGGACTCACACAGAAGAGAAACCATTTCACTGTACTCAGTGTGATAAAGGCTTTTACCATTTAGGAAGCCTTAAAATACACCTGCGAACTCACACAGGAGAGAAGCCATATCATTGTACGGAATGTGATGCAAGTTTTGGTCGGACGTATCTTCTTAGAAAGCATGAGCAAATTCATGCAGAAGAGAAAACTCGTCCGCAGAATGTTAACTGAACTCTTAAATCACTCATTAGGCCACTAAAGTTTATACAGAGGACTTCACTGTGTGAATATTAGAAAAACAGCTTAGACTCTGAGCATTGAACTTATGAACAAGATAAATGGCAACCATCAATAAAGTGACCCACGTTTGTAATGGATGCAAGAAAGAGACAATGTGCGGGACTCGCATTTGTAGCTCTCATTTTGTCTACATTTTGTTGGTTGGAAAAATAATGCAAACTACATGGCATCTGCATAAGTCTCTCTTTTTTATTTTTTAATTCAAAACTTATTTTGGATTGTCAATTTCTCATTCATACAAACTCTGGTAATTCATGTTGCACACTACATGTAAGTTGTACATTGAAATTAGCCAGCCATGCTACATAATTCTGTAGTTTGTTGCTTCTGACCATGAAATTTATCAGACTTAATCCATTTGTTGGAAAACGTGGATTGAGAATTGATTAGCAGTTTGCTACGCATGTGGACTGGCAGAGCTATACTGGTGTTTTTTTCTGAAAAGAGACTAATATTGCAGCTGGCAGACTGTTTGTTTGGTTCAAATTGCATGTACTGCTTACAATTGACAGAGACCTTGCGTCTACAAGTTTCTTGCCCAGCATTGACTGCAAGCTAAAAAGATAACAATGCTGTGGACCAGAAGGGGCCAGGCTGTAAGACTTTGGAATGCAAAGCATAAAGCGGCTAAAAGGCTCCCAGGGACTGGCGTTGGACCCAGAGGTTCTCGGAGAGATCGAAAGAGATAATGCCACTGGGATCAAAGGGGCAGATTTATGGACCTTTTTTCTCCAGGAGTGTGAAGAATGCACTGAGTTCAGAGGTTGTCACACTAGACTACACACACACACACACTAAATTAACAGAATAATGTGTTGTACCTTGACCATTGGTTAAGTGTCAGAGAAAGGGGAGGTGGACCATCTATACAGAAGGGTATTTAATGTCATGCAAACATTGTAATGATGAGTATTCTGTTTGTCCTGTACCTGGGACCAGACTCCCTGCATATTTCAATAAACCTAACAACTGACTGAAGAAAAGGACTCTGCATTTTCTTGAATCTACTTACTCACCATCATTTTTTTAAGTTACTTCACCATTCTTGGAAGAAATGTCTACCAAACATAATAGTTGTAATAGAAATGTATAATCTTGGCTTTTTTTTATTCTTACCTCTGAAGGGCAGGCTTGCAAGCATAATATCACTGTTCTATTTTAAACATAAATCATAATTGTTAAGCTATTATACATTGATATTTTCACTATGAAACTGTATTCTATTTTACCACCTCTTAAGTGTTGTAACATCAGTGTTTTTCTTCATGTGTATGTTTATTTGTATGCCTGGACTGGGAGGACTCCCCTGTTTGGACTGTCTAGATGCCTGGACTGGGAGGACCCCTCTGTTCTACTGTCTAGATTGCTGCAAGGCAGCTCCTACAAAGTTGCATGAATGCAGTACCTTGCCGGACATATGAAAATGAATTGCTCCTTTTAGTTTCTTTTTCTATTTTTTTTTTTTTTTTTTTGGTGTGTGCGTGCAACATTTTGTTTTCAATGTTTAGTTTAGTAAGGAGAAGTAAATATTGCAATTTTATGAATCATTATATATGCACGTTGCTAAAAATCTATTTGTTTATAGTAAATACAAAGCAATGCAGCCAGCGTGTTGAGGGACGAGCCTCCTTAGAGCTACCCAGAGGGCAGAAAGAGAAGGCTTGCAACCTTGGGTGCTGATTTAACACTAGAACCACCATGGTTAAATTCATACCTAAAATCACTGACGGCAGTGATTATAACCATTCCATTCTAAACAACATCAATATTAAAATGAAAGACAAACTATCGGATACAACTCAAAAGTTTTATTCAAGCACATCATATCATAACAACTGCACAGCCGAAACACTCTTTAAATTAACAATTAAACGTGTTTATTTTCTAACTACCACATACAAAGCACTACTTAAATAAAAACTAATAAAATAAACATTTCAGAAGAAACTAGTGTGCAAACAGGTATATGTACATACAAAACTGTAAAAATGAAAGTTTTAATTTAAAACAAAAATAACATGTTTTTCTTGCATGTTTGTCACTCAGTGCAGCACTGAATCCAGGTTGAGCTGCTGCAGCTTTGCAGTTTTCTGATCGAAATATTCTAGAGCTGTGGCTAACTTCAAGATTAAATCTCTTCTACTGATATTTTCCCCAGTGCATTCGTTGTGGAAAACAAAGGAATTGATGACTGCAGTAGAGGTCCAGTAGAGATCACAACAGACTTGTATATAAAAATATTATATATATATATATATTAATATATATATTATATTATAATAGGTTATAGTCAAAATAAAAACTTGTATTGTAAAAGCCAGTCAGTAACGGCTTTGGTGGTTATAGGCAAAGGGGATTATAACTTTTATTTATTTATTTTTTTTGCGATCCTCCTTTTCAAATGCATTCAAGGTAGTCAATACATGTACAGTATTTAGGAAAGGTCAAGAACGGACGACTGCATATCTTTAACAAACACAGAGTAATAACATTTTTAAAAGTGAAAACCGTCAAAATGACTGCCGTGGCGGTTCTAGTGTTAAAGAAGCTTGCGTTTCTCGCTCATACCAAATTCAGCATCTTAACTGTTGCTTTAAAGGAGTGCTTATCAATACTTTAGAATCCATTTTCTCCGTGTAGTCAGGACACACTTGCTGGTACCCGTGGAGTGATTGGATTGCAGCGAGTTTCCATTACAACACACGAAGTGATACGGTATCAAGAAGCAGCAGATAGAAGGAGTGACATCAGTGATAATGTTGCTTGTGTAAATAAGGTAAGAAAATGTGTTGTAAAGCCTGGTTCAGCACTCTTTTTAAAGGGATAGTTTAGTATATCTCTTGTGTGTTCTGCACATTCTGTTTCCTACTTAGACAATTGTTTGCCGTGCTCTCTGGCTGTTACAGCAACAAATTGTTTCTGAATAGACACCCCAAGGCTGATTGTCGGGAAGTTAGATGAGGAAGCATATCCATGTTGCACAGGCTTCACCAATGAAATAAACACAACAGACATGACAATGTTTGAAAAATCACATTTAATATTTTAAATAAAAAACTTCGACTTTAATTATGTAATCATCAGATTAATCATAAAGATGTATGTAAAAAGAGAATCATTGTTTTGAAAATCCTATTAAAGCAGTTATGCCAGAGAACCAGTCTATGTCTAGTAAATGGTCAATGTGAGGACAATTGATTCATCCCACAGTGAAGAAACATTCTTTACAAGAAGACTTGCTTATGTGCACTGAAGGAAACTCAGTACCTGTTCAGAATACAGGCTCCTGAACAGAGAGGTGCTCTTCTTGTTCCTGAATGTCGCTTCATACCAGAGAAATCTCACCTGCTGTCTGCTCTACTCTGCTGCACTACATCAAAACCCTGCTGTGCGCTCCACTCTGCTACACTACATCAAAACCCTGCTGTCTGCTCTACTCGGCTGCACTACATCAAAACCCTGCTGTGCGCTCCACTCTGCTACACTACATCAAAACCCTGCTGTCTGCTCTACTCGGCTGCACTACATCAAAACCCTGCTGTCTGCTCCACTCTGCTGCACTACATCAAAACCCTGCTGTCTGCTCCACTCTGCTGCACTACATCAAAACCCTGCTGTCTGCTCCACTCTGCTGCACTACATCAAAACCCTGCTGTCTGCTCCACTCTGCTGCACTACATCAAAACCCTGCTGTCTGCTCCACTCTGCTGCACTACATCAAAACCCTGCTGTCTGCTCCACTCTGCTGCACTACATCAAAACCCTGCTGTCTGCTCTACTCTGCTGCACTACATCAAAACCCTGCTGTGCGCTCCACTCTGCTGCACTACATCAAAACCCTGCTGTGCGCTCCACTCTGCTGCACTACATCAAAACCCTGCTGTGTGCTCCACTCTGCTGCACTACATCAAAACCCTACTGTCTGCTCCACTCTGCTACACTACATCAAAACCCTGCTGTCTGCTGCACTACATTTATATGAAATACATCAAAACCCTGCTGTCTGCTCCACTCTGCTGCACTACATCAAAACCCTGCTGTTTGCTGCACTACATTTATATGAAATACATCAAAACCCTGCTGTCTGCTCCACTCTGCTGCACTACATCAAAACCCTGCTGTGCGCTCCACTCTGCTACACTACATCAAAACCCTGCTGTCTGCTCCACTCTGCTGCACTACATCAAAACCCTGCTGTCTGCTCCACTCTGCTGCACTACATCAAAACCCTGCTGCCTGCTCCACTCTGCTGCACTACATCAAAACCCTGCTGTCTGCTCCACTCTGCTGCACTACATCAAAACCCTGCTGTCTGCTCCACTCTGCTACACTACATCAAAACCCTGCTGTCTGCTGCACTACATTTATATGAAATACATCAAAACCCTGCTGTCTGCTCCACTACATCAAAACCCTGCTGTGCGCTCCACTCTGCTACACTACATCAAAACCCTGCTGTTTGCTGCACTACATTTATATGAAATACATCAAAACCCTGCTGTCTGCTCCACTCTGCTGCACTACATCAAAACCCTGTTGTGCGCTCCGCTCTGCTACACTACATCAAAACCCTGCTGTCTGCTCCACTCTGCTACACTACATCAAAACCCTGCTGTCTGCTCTACTCTGCTGCACTACATCAAAACCCTGCTGTCTGCTCCACTCTGCTGCACTACATCAAAACCCTGCTGAAATACATCAAAACCCTGCTGTCTCTCACTCTGCTGCACTACATCAAAACCCTGCTGTGCGCTCCACTCTGCTACACTACATCAAAACCCTGCTGTCTGCTCCACTCTGCTGCACTACATCAAAACCCTGCTGTCTGCTCCACTCTGCTACACTACATCAAAACCCTGCTGTCTGCTCCACTCTGCTACACTACATTTACATGAAATACACCAAAAGGAAAACAGTCCATAAATAAATAAAATGAAGGTGAAGCTGTGCTAATAAAGCAGGACCGGAGGCTGTCTAGTGTGCCTGCTTATACTTACTTTCTGTTACATGCACCACTAAACCAGTGCATATGCCAGCAAAACAATATTCCACATTAAACCAATAGATATGCCAACGAACCAATACATATTCCACATTAAACCAATACATATGACAGTGAACCAATATGAACGATCACCGAATTAATGATTGATTTATTTATTTATTTCTGAACAGTGCCTCATCATAGTAAAACCAGAAGCACCAAGTAAAACACATGACGCATACCGCATCATATGATTGCAGGTTAACATGATTGGATAGAGGCAACGCAAACAACTCACTCAAACAACACGCCCTAAACCAGTATTTTCAACGTTTACTCAAAAAATCAGACAAATGGCATCCCGACAGTACCTCAATCAGGACGCAGGACAAAGTCCTTAATATCGCATTGACTAGTCACCCTAGCTGGTGATGACCTCATAATCGAAAGGAATAGAAAAAAAAAGAACATGCTTGATAAAAAATAACCAAACTGTATTTAACAGCAAGATGCTTTCAAAACAAACACATGAAAACTGCCAATCTGGCTGCAATGATGAATTGCCTAGTAACTGATGCCTCAAGCTCAATGAACAAATAAAACTATTTACCTACCATAAACCTGGTTCCCTGAAAGAGAAGATGGCCACCAAAACACCGTTATGGGATATATGCCTGCTTATTGGTAGATGTCACTGAGCTCTTTCTATCAAAGCTGCCGATAGGCCCTCTCCCCTCTGTGACCCCCTCAGTCCCACCTACCGAGGGTACTTAACCCTCTCTTTTTGCGACAAAACCGTGATCACGACTGACGCGACCTCTTGGTTGGTGGTTATCTTCTCTTTCAGGGAACCAGGTTTACAGTAGGTAGACTAACGTTCCCTTTCAATTTGAAGATGGCCACCAAAACATCATTATGGGAAAACGAGTACCATAGCCATCGCGAGGGAGAGAAGAACGGCAGCATATGAGGGACGCCTTAGCCATGCTTGACCCAGGTCAGCGGTGCGAGTGTGCAACCTCAAGAACCCTTGTGCCTATTGAAAGTAATGAGGGATCTATCACATTCAGGCGATAGAACCTGGAAAAAGTATGCGGGTTAGCCCAGCTAGCTGCATCACAGATTTAAGCCATGGAGGCACCTCTGAAGAGGGCCCATGATGTAGCCACACCTATCGTAGAATGTGAGGCTACCCACCCAGGCGGGGGCAAGCCGGCACCATCATAAGCAGCTGAGACTGTGTCCGCAATCCAATGCGACAGTCGATGTGCAAATAGACTGTAATTGTTGCCAAAGGTGCCTCTACCAAATATTGACTCAAGGGGGTGAATACTTATGCAATCCATTCAACTAATTAAGTGACTTCTACAGACAATTGGTTGCACCAGAGCTTATTTAGGTGCGTCATAGCAAAGGGGGTGAATACTTATGCAATCAATTATTTTCTGTTTTATATTTGTAATTAATTTAGAACAATTTGTAGATTTTATTTTTCACTTTGACATTATGGACTTATTTTGTGTTGATCAGTGGCAAAAACTCCTAATTAAATCCATTTTGATTACATGCTGCAACACAATAAAATGTGGAAAAGTCCAAGGGGGGTGAATACTTTTGAGAGCCACTGTACCTTCAGTGTGGAAGGTGATCTACCAGCCTCAAGCAGATCTTGCAGAAATTGCAAGATGACAGGCATGGGACAAGAGATTGGATCATGACCGTTAGTATGGCACCAATCTTGAAAATATTTCCACTTATAGGCATACAGTGACCTAGTGCCGAGTGGACTGCCGCAGCAGTGGAGGGAGTACCACAGGGGGCAGTGTGTCGTCTCCACCAAGGCGAAGAGATCGACCTTTGCCTTTCCGAACCATTCCCAAACGGGCTCCACCACTTGAGGGTGGAGCCGCCACTCCAACTGATGCAGGCTTTCCCTCGAGAGGAGGTCCACTGCCCGATTCTCCACGGCCGGGACATGCGTCACCCAAAGGGACAGCAGGTTCCGTTGTGCCCAAATCAGAAGCCTGAAGGCGAGGCGATGCAACCCCAGGGACCAAAGGCCACCCTGGTGGTTGACATACGCCACCACTGACATGCTGTCCGTGCGGATCAGCACAAGGTTGTTCCGCACTATGGGTAGGAAGTGCTGGAGGGCAAGGAACATTGCCTGCAGTTCCATCATGTTGATATGCAGGGACGTCCATAAACCCGACCAAGGTCCGCTGACTCCTCTGCCTTCGCAGACCACGCCCCAACCTGAGTTGGAGGCGTCTGTCGTCACCACCCTGTGGTTGTAGACCACTCCCATTCTGACTTCTTGGCGCAGGTGAGAGGGAATCCTCCACCAGTGCAGGGAATCCTCCACCAGTGCAGGGCCACCGCGCACGCAAGACACACTGTCAGCCGACGGTGCCTGTCGCGCTTGGGATGTAGGTGAAACACTAGATGCTCTAGAGCAACGCGGCGACTTGCCGAGATGCCTTGCATTCTCGAAGAGTACGCTGTAGGATCTCCTCCATTGTAGGACCAAAGGTATTGCCTAGCGATATAGGTGCGTCCAAAAGTGTAGCCTTATTGGCATCAGGCATCCGCGCCTGCGACAGCCACAGCTATCTGCGTGTGATCACTAGGCCCGCCAAGCTCCGGCCCAGAGCCTGCCCCTGCAGGCCGCAGATCTGGAGCAACGTGTGCGACAACAATCGCAACTCTGTGGCCACCGGCTCTGAGAGCAGGGCGTCATGCAAGATACCATCCATATATGCAATCAGCATGCCAGCCAAGCGGGTGCTCTGGGCCCCTGCCACGTAAGCCCTCCGGACGTGTGTCTCCATAAGCCTGCACTGCAGGTTTGGGCACACAGGGTCCCTGGGCATACCTCCCACCGGTGGAGTCTTCATCAAGGCTGCAATGGTGGAGTCTACAGGGGTAAGCTCCGCCAAGTCCAGTTTCTCTGCCCCTCCAGCGAGGCCAGTTGAGAACCCTGTCTCAACTGGGTAGGCACTGTGGCTTGGTGATCCCAAGAGGAGCGCACCTCTTCCATAAAATCAGGAAAAGTGGGGAAGGGTTGAGGTCGAGGAGCCACGTCATGCACCTGAAAGGCGGAGCGACATGGCTATGCCTGCATTGCCTTCACTGCCATGGAGACATGCAGATACGCTGTCGCGCGCCTCATGAGTGACCATGAGAGGCCTCGGAACTAGGGACCACGTCTGTTGGGAACTCAGGTTTCGCTTCGACCTCCATCTCCATTGGAAAAGCGGACTCCCCCCACGAGGCAGCGATAGAGAGCGCATCCTTGTCAGAACAAAGCACAGGGTCGACCCGCTCGTCCTGTTCTCCCATGGGGAGGTCAGGGGCTGTACAGCGACTCTGGTCAACGCTGGGGATGAGGGAGGCGCCACATGGGGGGCCGCGGCCAGAGCCGGTGGGGCCTGTTGCCTCTCCAAAAGCTCCATGATTCAATCGATCTGAGCTTTCATGTCCATGATATCCTGCGCTTGACGGGACTTCTTCACCCATCTAGCCGTAGGAGACGGGGAGCGACTGCGGGTGGACATGTGCACAGGGGATCTCCCCAGAGGGGCTCTGTGACGGCATCGGGAGGCATGGCTGGGAGTGTCCCGCAACGGGGCACGAAGAACACCCCCATGCAAATCTCTCCAGGCGACTGGCGAGCACTCTGGGCTGAAAAGCCGCAAGTGCCTTGTAGGGCTGTAGAAGTGTGCTCAGGGCCTAAGCACCGGGCACACGTGGTGTGTCTATCCTCCTGTGGGTTATTAGTCCCACAAGCCTCACAGGCATGGAAACCAGCCCTGCTCAACATTGTAAGCCTGCATGCAATGTGTACCACGCACCACGTGCCCCGAGTACTGTGCAACACTGGATACTAAGTGCACCGCGTGCCCTGTAGCACCGTGCTGTGTGCACCAAGCACCGGACGCACCACGTGCACCTAGCACCTAGCGTACCGTGTGCACCGAGCATCGTGTGTACGCACCTGTTTGCCGCACCAAGTATAACGCGCACCGGGTGCACCAAGTCCCGTGTGCACCGTGCACTAAGCATGGAAAATGTGTGCACCGCATGCACCGAACACCGTGTGCACCATGTGCACCGAGTGCCATGCAGCACCGGTATAATGTGCACCGCGTGCATCGAGCGCACCGGGCACTGTGCGTACCGCTTGCACCGAGCACCAAGCTACCACTTGCACAGAGTCCTGCAAGCAGACCTGCAGCGAAGGGCACCATGTGCACTGTGTGCACCGGGTACTGCATGCACTGTGTACCGTGCAGCACCAGCACACCTGCTTGTAGCGGTACTGTGAGTCAATGAGCACCGTGCTCACCGTGGTACCTAAGTAGCACGGGCTGAGTCTTACACACCGCGGTTTTTAAAAAAGACCGGGGCAGCTGTTCATGGTGCCTACCCTGACCGCGTGGTCACACACCTGAGCAGCGCGTAGCGTACAACAGGGGAACAGGGCCGAAGCCATGGTGGCCGATTGCCTTTGTACAACACAGTAAATCAATACAATATTGTAATAATAGATATACGCAGAACAGACGGGGGAGAGCACACTGTCTGTCTGATTGTAAGGCCTACACACGTGGTGAAGGCCGATGCAGCCTACGTATCTTGCAACTCAACAATGGGGCAAGCCTCGGTGAGAAGTACGCAGCTGCGTTGCAGCTAGTCCTCAACGCAAGCACGGGGATGCGTGCTCTCCCAAGTAAGAAAGGGTGAAAACACACACTGTTCTTAATATCTTTACCGAAAGACGACAGACAAAGAAAAGCAGCCTGACACGTGGAGCGAGCAGGTGCTGGATAGAAGGAAACAGAGAAAAAAGGCTACGGCTTAGAGCTACTGATTCTGGGAAAGCGGCAGAGCCAGCTTTCAGCACGAAGTGCAGGGGAACCAGCAGCAACTCACCTGCGTGACGGTTAAGTACCCTCTGGCATGACCGAAGGGGTCACTGAGGGGAGGGGGCCTATCGGCAGCTTTGATAGAAAGAGCTCAGTGACACCTAATAATAGGCAGGCATATATCCCATAACGATGTGATCGTGGCCATCTTCGAATTGAAAGGGAATGTGAATTTATATCATTTTTGTTCAAGAAAATCTTTATTTCATTGGCATTCCGGTACTTTCAGATTTAGGACTACACCACTGCATAAAACATATATACTGCTTTCGCATTGTGTAAAATAACTATTTAAAAGACTAGTAGCAAATAATACACTTTGTATGGTATTGCTTATTTGTTATTAAATTGCTGAAGTGGCTTTTTACCCGTGGTTGTACTGTAATAATTCAAATGCTTAGAATGCCTATCAGCCAATCAGGAAACAGATATCTCACAACCTATTATATAAAGGTGCATATCGTCCCTTATGTAGTACCGACTACATTACAAATTAAAAAAAAAAAATAAAATTAAATACAAATCATACCTCATCACGTGATGCGGACTCCTTCCGTGTACAGTCTGGCCTCAGGAAATGTTGGAGAACGTGTTGTCTTTCCGGTAATTAACAAAACGCCTCGTTTATTGCTGCTTCTGCAGGACGCGAGCTGGTGAGTAGCAGTTTGCAGTGGAACATTGATGAATTATTGCTTTAAATCTTCTGGACTGTTGTAATTGCTCTGTTTCGTTGATTAATTTACAGTTATGTGATCATAGCTAAGCCTTCACTTGGATTTGCGACGCTACGTCAAGCAATATGTAACGCGTTGTTTCCATTGTAATAAAGTTAAACGTTTTAGAAGTATTATTATTGTTGTGATTATTATTATTTCCAGTGAGAGGGATGTGATTTTTTAGATTGTACAGGTGTAGTACGCACAAAACACTCACACAAAAAACAAACACACAAAAAAACAAAACACCGTACTCGAGACCATTATTATTATTATTATTATTATTATTATTATTATTATTATTATTATTATTATTATTATTGTTGTTGTTATTATTATTATTATAATTCTCTCTGTATAATAATTTATATTGAACTGCAGTTACTTGACCTCAGTCAGAAAATCTACCTTTTATCTTTGCTGAAAAAGATCCCATTGGACATGATCGTTTTGTGTACTATGGCAGCTACACAGACGCACACACGAATACTTTAAATTAGGGTCCTACTAAAAAGATGGCTGATTGCCTGCAATAAACCGCCCCTACTCTAGATGGCAGTGCCTCGTTTCTATAAATGCCAAAGAACACTACAGCTACTGAAATCACTGTTTTTCGAGCTATTTTAACTACGAACATGGGTATAACTTTTTTGTTTTTTTATTTCGTTTATTTTTATTTTTCGATTATTTTGTAGTAATATGCTAGCTTGTTTGCTGGGAAGATGGGTATTATACATTGTTTTATGAGGCAAGGTAGGAGGAAAAAAATATTTTTATTGGGAAGATGTTTTACAAAAGTATTTCTCAGGGAAGATGGCCAAGAAACACTGTCAAGTTACTTGTGTCACTGCTTTCTATTAGTTTTTATTGGGAAGATGGCTTTTACAGAAGTTTTTATTAGGGAAGATGGCCAAAAAACAAGAAAATCTATATATTTTTTTATTGCATTTATATAGCGCTTTTTATACAAAAGTATCACAAAGCACTGTACAGCACATAGCAGAAAAAAGGAGCAAACCACAATACATTTGTATAGCATGTCACACATACACCTGCCACAATCAAACCATTTAAATAACATGTTTAAATAACAGCTTGCACAATACAAAAGTAGCAATTTTAAAGTTACACTAAGTTACCCACTAAGATAAGAAAGCCATTTTATAGTGCTTTTTTAGTCTTGACTTGAAAACTGTAATGGTCCCAGCTTCCCTGACAAACAAAGGCAGAGCATTCCATAATTTAGGAGCTCTACAAGAAAAAGCCCTTCCTCCCATGCTGCTTTTGTTGACCCTAAGAGTAACCAGCAGCCCCTCATCCTGTGTGGTTTGGAAGATACAGGGTCAGTAACTCCTGCAAATAACTAGGTGCTAATCCATTCAGGGCCTTGTAAGTTAACAGCAAAATCTTAAAATTTAATATTGCACAGGAAACCAGTGTAGAGAGGCCAAAACAGGGGTAATATGTTCACTTTTCCCGGTTTTGGTTAGAATTCTAGTGGCGGTATTCTGAACAAGCTGCAAGCGGGATACCACACGCTTTGGGACGCCAGAAAAAAAGTGCATTACAATAATCCTGGATGAAACAAAGGCATGCAATAGTCTCTTGGCATCAGATTCAGAAAGAATAGATCTAAGTTTGGCTCTATTTCTTAAATGGTAAAAAGATACTTTAGTAACTTCCCTAATATGAGTCTCAAATGATAGCTCAGGTAGCTCTTTGATGAGAGACTGCAAGGTTCGAGCTCATGTAAACCCACATTTCCTTTTAGTTGGTTCTGTGAGCCCACTAGCATAACCTCGGTTTTATCTGAATTCAACATTAGAAAATTCTGTGAAGTCTGTAAGGCAAGTAGCTAATAACACCCAGGCAGAAGAAATTCCTGGGTTTAGGGACACTTATAGCTGGGTAACATCAGCATAGCAATGGAAGTTCAGTGCATGTCTGTGGATACAGTCTTATTGTACAGTGGTTGTTCAGTATTTGTCAGCCTATTTGTTTTTCTGTCGGTCTCTCGCTATATCGTTGCCCCTGATAGATAGCAGATTTATATTGGACCCTGACACCCGTGATATATCGAGTTGGTGGTGTAATAGGTATGATGCACAATGTCAGTTATGTATTTATTCATCGTTCCCTCATTTAAAAGCTGTTGTTTCCTTATGGGCTGGTCTATGATAATGTGTGACCAAAGGGTGACCATGAGTGTTGGAATTTCAAGAATAGAATGAGTCATAATTACAAGAGTAAGTACATTAGTATTTGCCAGAATGTGATTTACAATCTATCTTGAAACAGTGAGGACACATTTTTATGCATACAGCAGTGGCCAAATGTTTTGCTTCACACTATAGAATTAACTAATTCTGCTTCATAAATCGAATGAAACGTGCTGAATTCGGTTATGTTAACATATTGAATTACACACCGCTTTGTAATTTTCCGTATACTTAACGATAAACTGACGAAAAAGAAGTAAGGAATCCTTTTAATTTAGTGGATTTATGGTTTTACTGCAATGAGGTTAAACAGGCAGGTGCATTTTAACTTTTCAGAACTTTCTATATAGTAATATACCTGGGAAATATCTACTGAAATTAAACGTAACAGTGGTAGAAAGGTTTAAATGGAATACTCAGCCCCTACGATGGGTAATACAGTGTAAGGAAGAAAAGAACAGTAAGCCTGCGTCATGGACATTAGACCTTTATCTTCAAATGCTGCAAGTACAGTCACCTTATTAATGTTACTGTTCACTTTCACTACGTCATTTCAAACACAAAAAACAATATGGATGAGAACCTGAACAGCATTGCAAGGATGGATGCAACATGCCCACCACCCCCAAAAAAGGCTATATCTTCACGAAGCAATATTTTGAAGCCCGTTGTGGCTTTGCACCTAACGCTCATTTAAAGCCATGCGTAATGAGCAATACATGTGGTTTAACCCTTTGCAGTCCATTTATTCAGCGCCTGTCAGGCACGTTGGGCCCAATTTATTTTCACACAAGCTGTTTATTTTAAACACGCTGTTTAAAGGTTTTTTTTTTCACAGTAAAACAGGTTTAAAAGGCACTGCATATCAACAGGACACCCAGTACTGCATCTCCAGCCCTGCCCCACTCCTTGTTCTCTGTATTTATCACATATCTCTTCATAGTCATGCATACAGATAAATCATCTTCTGATCACTGGTTTTATCACCAAACTCCTCAATAATGCTATCCAAGTCATTATTTTATTACTGTAACATCTCAAAAAGCTTGGCAAATGTCAGCAATTTTCTTTGAGTGCTGGATGTGGAAGCAGCTTTCTTTGAGTGCTGGATGTGGAAGCAGCTTTCTTTGAGTGCTGGATGTGGAAGCAGCTTTCTTTGAGTGCTGGATGTGGAAGCAGCTTTCTTTGAGTGCTGGATGTGGAAGCAGCTTTCTTTGAGTGCTGGATGTGGAAGCAGCTTTCTTTTTTGTTATGTCTCTGGTGAAGGGAGTATGCATATTGCTCAGATTTGCTGACGTTTTTTCGGCATCTACTAGCCTCTCTCGGCCATTGAAAGCTTTTCTCAGCTTTTTCCGGAGAAAAAACGACTAGGGACCTGTGTTTGACTTTCTTTTTGATGATATCGGACTGTAAAGGAAAAATTGTAATGTCGGACCTGGTCACATAGGACCGCAAAGGGTTAAAAGGTCTCCTGCCTTAGTCACGGCACACTTAATTAAAATATAACAAAGTGCATTAACAAAGGTCTTCCTTCAAATGAATTGTATTGCAGTTGTGTGTAATGTTGTAAATGCAATTATAAAACTAGCAATCTATTAAAACCTGATAAAATGATGGCGGACCCCAGATGGCGCAGCAGATTGAGGCCCCTTGATTAAGTGATTTGATCCACTTGCTTGGACTAACACTGGTACGATTGCCAATCCTAATTGCAGCATACTGACAGTCGATTAGCTGATTGAGATCATCACTTAAACTAAATCAAGTTTAGTACCCACTGTAGCGTGCTAGACCAGACCCTTGCGATCACAGAAAGAGCCACATGAAGTGAATTAAGTTAATCCTGATTTTGCCTCTTTTGTTCTCAATATTTGCTTGCAAGTCTGTTTAATATGGGTTATACACATGATAACTCTGCTCTTTGTGTTCCTTATGTCTGTATTACATCATCCAGGATGAATGTATGTTTTTAGTAACATGAGCATTTGAAACTTCTAATACAATCTTGCAGCCTTATAAAAGTGACCATGGTAATCGCACACGGTTATATTCCACTTTCAAATGCTTTTGCCAAGTGGTGCAATCGGCAGCCTGATTTCTTATTTGATTATCTATAAGCATTTATCAACGATAACCGATGCATTGATGTTTTATTTTTCAAAATAAAGAACAAAAGATCAAATAACTAAAAACACTGTTGTACATAGTACTGAATCAAAAAGGCAACTTGCATTCAAATTAGAATACTTCCGATTATTTAAAAAAATAAAAATAAATGCAAAGGACTTGAGTTTTTAACAACTGAAAAGAACATGCCTGCATCCACGTCAGATGCCCCTTTAACATTGTAATAATAAAAAAGTACTATATTTTAACAAGTTATTTCTTTCTGAACTACGGTTGCTCATTACTGTTAATATTTGATGTCCAAAGCAAAACATTTAAATTGCTCACAAATCCTGACTAATTTAAGTTTAAAGCTTATTTTTTATATAATATTCCCATACTTTTTTTGGTTTTACCAAACCCAACATGCTTTGAAACAAAAGGTAATGGGTAGATTTAATATTGGCATTCTTGTGAAATTATTACGCATAACAAAAGGTATGCTGTGTGCTTGTCACTTTTTTGTGCAAAAAATGCATCGACTCATGAGTGAAGCAACTCAACTCATTTCACACGGTATAGCCAACACAAGAATATAGACAGTGGTGTATCTAGCCTTGTAGCTTGACTGGTTCACTAAATTCTTCCAGTTACATTAAAGGTCCCCTGTGACCCCACTCCACAGATTATTTTCAAAAAATTTAAGTAACATACTAAGAGTAAATCTACAAGCAATACTTCGTTATTCAAATAGGAAAATGTATCTGTCTTTACATTCTTCCTGCTTAGCTTTCCTTGTACTCAAGGATGTTGATTAATTCCAGATGTTTGGATGGCGTCTTGCAAACATATCAGTTGTGTGTTCTAAATTGACGTCCATGTCATAATGGACATGCATGAGGGCCAAACCTGTCAATCTTTCATTACTCATGGTACCTCTCATGTATGTCTTAAGCCTCCTGACTGCTGACACTGATCTCTCACACTCTCATGTTGCACAGGGAAGGAACCCAAGACCTTAAGTGCCTTGCTGATGTTGGGGTACATCACTGAATCACAGGCCTTTAATGTGTCTGATTCAGTACCTGGTCTTTTAAAGCCTTGTCTGTCAACTTTAAGCCAGCTGTACTCCCAGAGTATTAGCTCAGCCTCAAGGTTGGACAGTGCTGGAAGATGATGTTTGTGGCACAATTGCTTGGATTCGTCTTTCTACCTTTCACACTTCAGACTGGTTATTAATGAGAAACCCTTTATGGGTCACTCCTGGCCATGGAAAAATCTGCTGTCTAATTCAGAGATGAGTTGATCTAGGAAAGGAATTGTGGCAGACCTTTTAAAATATTCTTGTGGTGTTTCTGCTTTTGTGTGTCTGTCCCACAAATTCTAGGCTGGGTAATGACTGTTCCAATCTTCTCAGCCAGACTACTTGCTGAAGTAAACCAGGCTGCATGGTGAAAATCAGTGTTTGCTGTTGCATCTAATATTTTGGATTTAATATCCACAACACTGTAGGCAGTGGTCATATCCAGTGAAGATCTCTGTAACTTGGCGGTGATGCCACTAGTAAAGGCTAGACATTCTCGTGCCACTGTTCATGCCATGATGAATTCAAAATTCATCACTGAATAGTAAAATCCACTGGCTTTAGATTTGGACTCCACTTCCTTTGACGCAGTCCATAGTAGGGGTGGGACGGTATCCATGGTATAATAACCTTACCAAAAAATACCACGCTTATCATAATATCATGCAAATAGACACTCATCTGCAGTTAATAACCTGTACTTTATTGTACAACATGACCATTTCTCTCAGAAAATTTGACCTATTAGTATTATCCAGTACAGAATTCCAAATCTGCAACACACTAAGAAAGGATGTGTTATTGTTTCATAAAACTGAAACCTCTCTTTTACTTAGTTAGGGCTATGGGTTCATGGAAGTCAATAATACAAACTGGAACAAAAAAACTATACTTTTGTAAATGTGCATGTGCTTCTCAGCTTTTGTGTCGATTTGTCATTTTGCAATATATTTTTTACAAGGACAGTCTTATGTGACAAATCGTGTCTTAACATTTCAATTTAAATGTACATGTTGTTTTCCTTTCATCTGAATGCGTGTGTTTCTGTATAAATGAATACTAAAGAAAACAGCTGCGTTCAGTAAGCAGAGAGCTTTTTTGTGGCGCTACGAGGTGGAAGTTAAGTCCTATTGAATGACATGTTAGCGAACATTTTCAAAAATGGCAGACAAAGTTGCAATGAGGTTAGTTTTGCAGGAGTTTCTGGAAGATAGACAGCATCATGCTTACATGACAGTATACTCAGCAGAGAATATTGCAGCCATTACAAAACATAACTGTTTACTTCTTGTACGTGTGGAAACATGAAAAATATCACTTTTTTAAAGCAAACAAGATTTACACATTAACAATAACCACAAGCATAGACAATAATGTACTTAACACAGTTGTTTTGGTCAAATGAGACCGTACTTGGCACACTGGTAGTTCACCTTCGCCATTTTGACACGCCCACAGAGTCAACTCCTGAGAGTGTCAGCTAACGTTACAGAGACAGGGCGTTCAATAGAAAACGTTGCAGAATGTTCTGTAGCATTCTGGCTATTGAACGCACCCCAGACTACTGCTTTTTATTCAAACTCGTACCATACTGTTGAAATAAACTCAACAGTGATATAATAATATAATATGATATAAAGAAGAGATTGCGTGTCCTCATTTAATTTACCCATATGCAAGTGACCCAAAACATTTCAAATGATTTTCTGTCTGTAAACACTTTAAGGAAAAGCACTCTTACGTTCACTGCTATTGTTCCTATGCACTTGTGCTGGAGATCTGCCATACCAAACCATACCTGCAAGCACATCTTTTAATAAAACACTGCTGTCATTCAACTTACTGTTTTTTAATTATCTGTGTAAATTATGGGATGACGCTCCTTGAGGTGGCTAAAGAGATTTGAGGTGTTTCCTCCTTGAGCTGCATCTGCCCGTCTGCAGATTCTACAATAAGGGTAGGGTGGTCAAACAAAATTTTAGATTTTATCAAACAAAAAAAAAAAAAAAAAAAAAAAGATCAGATCTTTTTTGCAGTCAGTTGTCATATAACTTAAACATATCTGAAATGAAAACTTCCAAAAAATGTTTTAAAGGGTACTTAAGCACTACATGAAAAATAAAACATAAACTATCCCACATTGCTGATCTGAATGTATTTGGTCATTGTATAATAATCCGTACGTGTCCAAACATCTGCATAATGCCATGCTGCTAATGTCCAAAATCATTCTTCTGGAGCATCTCTTCTGAGCCAAAAAACTTGTGCTCTTTGTTGCTTGAATCGGTGGCTTCGTCAGCAAGAATTGAGAATGGGCCACACTGCTGTATATCACTGACCAGTTTTGTTTGAATCCAGGATCCACAGATACTAATGATTTCATTTTGTATAGTCAAAACAGCCAAGCGTTTAAAAATGTAGGAACGTTTGTTGAATAACGCTAGAGAAAATGATCAGTTTTCAAAGTGACAAGGCTATTTTTTCTGCTTTAATAAATATCATGTTTAGTCATTAATGATCTTGAAATACCTGTTTTTAGACCGTGAAATAAGCTTTTGCAAATATAACAGTAACTGAAAAACAAAGATATGTCCTGGAATTTTTTTATACCGTTCGAATTTAAGACACAGTCCACATTTCTCACCCTCAATTTGAGGAAAAAATAAAACCTCAAATAAATCTGCATTTACAAAGATACAAACTCAATTACGCATATGGAGGCAGTTTGTCTGCTATCACACTGAGCATTACAGTTCTGTGCTGCCTAATTTCCAGTCCTGATTACTCACACCTGTTTTTCTCCTAATTTGTGATCTGTGGTACTGCTTAGCATGTGGAAAAATATGGGGGTCTGATCAGCCTTTCCGATCTGTCCAAGCTGGTACGAAATTGTAAAAACTTATCTTTGAATTCCTCAGGAAGCTAATGATGCTTCTTTGAAAATGGCTGCCTATGTCATGGATGATTCGAGATAGGGCAAAACTGTATTTGTATCCATGTGTAATATGGGTGTGGGAATCTGCTATGAGCAATTGAGGGACAGAGAAACAATGAAACACCCAGAATTTATTCACAAGCAAAAATACAGCATAACAGCATAAAAGAGTAAAAACTGGAACAAACAAGTGCAAAACAAAACACTGCAAAACTAAAAACAAAAGGTGCCATGACTATGGCTAGCGCTGATGTCGCTATAGAGAGGACTCGCTGACACACTCCTATACTTATGGGATTAAAAGTCCCAAAACTTGTCCCTGTCCAGTGCAGGAGGATTCATTAACCTGATCCACACCCAGTGATCAGATCGTTGCTTCTGTTTGTTCCTTTCTTCTTACTTAGCGGAGAAGGGCTTTGTTCTGTTCCATAGCTCGAACAAGCTTGTTCTGACTCTCAGCCTGGGAGTGTGTCAGAGGCTCCCTTTTATCACCCATTACCCAGCTGATAAATCAAGCCTCACACATTACACAGTTGACAAATCAAGCCTCCAACATTACCCAGCTAATAAATCAAGCCTCACACATTACCCAGCTGATAAATCATGTCACACATTACACAGCTGACAAATCAAGCCTCACACATTACACAGCTGACAAATCAAGTCTCGCACAGAGCATCTGGCATGTTTTCAATTTTCAAAAACAAACAAAAGAAAACCAAACAAAATACAAGACCACCCTCAATGCCATGTGCAGGGTGTCAGGCTGCCACACCATCTCTTGAGGAGACTGGTCCCTATGACAATACACAAAGATATGTCTAGGTCAGCCATTTTAGAAATAATACAATAAAATAATCATGTGTCAGCAATGTGCACATCAAGCCCCTATGCTTGATATAAATGTGCAGTGAACTGATTACGATAAACTATTTTCCTTTTATGGTTGCCTGGATCTCTTTGAAAGGGTAAATCAATTAAAGTCAAGACAGACTTGGGTGAGATTGATTTCTGGTTTGCAATATTGATAAATTCATAATGTGGTGTACCTGTTTATATGTATAAATGTGTGAATTACTCAGTTATAAATAGGTTAATTTTACTGTAGATGTTGTAAAGATTCTACTTTGTTTTTCTTTGTCAGGGTAGACAAATTGACATCTTAATGAGGATCAAAGATGGAACCTGTCCACATTAAAGAGGAAGAGTCAGTCCTGGAACCTGTCCACATTAAAGAGGAGCTCCCTGTCTTAGAACCTGTCCACGATAAACCTGCAGTACCAGAGCTTGAACCTATATTAAACATAGGAAAAGAGTGCATATATACTAATACTGAAGAAGGGACTGACCCAGGTTCAATTCAGCAGGAACTTGGTATAGTGGGAAAAAAGTATGCCTGTAATGCATGTGGAAAGAGTTTTGCTCGCTCAGGACGTCTTAAAGAGCACCAGAGAATTCACACAAGAGAGAAACCATACCACTGTAACGAATGTGGGAGGAGTTTCAGTCGCTCTGGACACCTTAAAGTACACAAGCGAATTCACACAGGAGAAAGACCTTATCAATGTGGTGAATGTGAGAAGAGTTTTAGACAGATAGGTGGCCTTATAGGGCACCAAAGAATGCACACCAGACAGAAACCTCATCACTGTAATGAAAATAGGAAGCGTTTCAGTCCATCATCCCACCAGCAAATTAACACAGGTGAGAAACCATATAATTATACAGTTTGTGGGAAGAGTTTCAGTCAGTCATCCCAATTTAAAGTACACCAGAAAATTCACAGAGGAGAGAAACCTTATCACTGTACTGAAAGTGGAAAGTGTTTCAGACAATCAAAACACCTTAAATATCACCAGCAAACTCACACAGATGAGAAACCATATCATTGTTGTGAATGTGGGAAGAGTTTTAGGGACTCTGGCTGTCTTAAAAAACACCAGCAAATTCACAAAGGAATTCAACCACGTCACTGTTCTGAATGTGAGAAGACATTTTATGACTTGGCATCCCTTAAAGCACACCAGCAAACTCACACAAGAGAAAGATCATACCGCTGTACTGTATGCGAGAAGAGTTTCTATAACTTAGGAACCCTTAAAAGTCACCAGCAAACTCACACAAGAGAAAAAAAATATCTCTGTACTGAATGTGGTAAAGGTTTTATTCGCTTATCACACTTTAAAGATCACCAACAGATTCACACAGGAGTCAAACCGCATCTTTGTGCCGTATGTGGAAAGAGTTTCAGTCAGTTATCAAAACTTAAAAATCATTCTAGAATTCACACAGGGGAGAAGCCATATCATTGTAATGACTGTGGGAAGAGTTTCAGTCAGCTCAGAAACCTTCAAACACACCAGCGAATTCACACAGGAGTTAGACCTTATAACTGTACTATATGTGGTAGGAGTTTTATTGACTCAAGTTCCCTTAAAAGACACCAGAAAACACACACAGGAGAGAAACCTCATCACTGTATGGAATGTGGAAAGAGTTTCACTCGCGCAGAGGTCCTTAAAAAACACCATCAAATTCACACAGGAAAGAGACCATATCTAGTAAATGAGAGAAGAGTTTCTGTCGACCAGCCCACCTTAAATATCACCAGCGAACTCAAACAGATTAGAAGCCATACAACTATACTGAATGTGAGAAGAGATGCACTAGTTTAGCAGAACTTGAAAAACACCAGCACATTCACACAGAAGAGAGCCCTGCCCCTGTACTGTAGCAAAGTCCACAGGAGCAGAGAGCATGTTGCACACACTTTATTGAAAGATGATCCATGAATCACTTGTGGGGGCATTCCTACACATGACAAGCTCAGAGAAGATTCCCTTTGCTCCTCAGAACCCACACATTACAGTATTTCTGGTACCTCATTCAGCTGATTAATCACAGGTTCAAAAGCTGAACATGACAAACTAATACAATAAAATACTATTTCAACAAGGAGAATCATTCCAGCACAGCACACTACACATTCCTTAATACCAATAAGAATGAACTTCAATTTAAACTTTGTTCTGGACTTGTTCATGATTGACATGCATTATATTTGTTCAGCTGCCCTGGCTGCAAATGGCTTCATGGTGTCTCAATGAAGATCCAGAGTTGGTTCCAGAATATATATTTTGTGTATAGTTAGGTATTGTTAACTGTAATTATGTATGTTTAGGTATTGGAATAATTGGTATAATGAGATTTACGGTACAAATAATCTTGAAAAACTACTCACTTCTAAATATTTTGTTGCCATTTTTGTATTAATTTAGTATAAATACATGTTAATTTGGATTCATATGTAGTTTTTTTCTGACTTTATGTGAAGGAAAAGACACACATTTGCCTGTTTTCCCATTGGAAATAGTGATATTTTGAAATATCACTGTCCTGGTCACAAAAGCAAAGTCTGTGGGGAATAATAGCCATTTTCTGTACTTTTGAGGCATAAGCAATTAGGAAATAACACTACCCAGGAACAAAAAAAATAAATAATTTGTTACACGGTGTAATCTCATTGGTATCATTTTGCTGGTCCCATGGTTTTATTAGTTAATGTAGATTAGATTTTTTTTCACGTTATGACATTCCTTGTGGATACATCAATTTTGCACCTCCACTGTCACCTTGCTGCATTCTACTTAAAGACATTGCAAAGCAGTGGTTGGTTACTGAGGTACCAAGCTGCTTTCTGAAATTCTAGAGGCCTCACACTTCCTATTAGCCAATTACTGCTTTTTAAATGTGTTAGCCTAGGGGACTGATTTATTGTATACTGTTTAACTGAGAGCAAGTGATGTGGCAAGCTTAATTGTCCGTCCAGCTGCTACAAGTGACTGATTGCTACCTGTGAAGGTGTTCGAGATTAAAAAGTTTGTTTATGACTTAAAAATAGTGGAGCAGTTCTTTACATTGCTCTGTGATATGTCAGTAATGTAGTTTTTAAAGTGCAGACTACACTCGCATTGCAGATGTAGAGAGCTAGTAAAGCAGTAAACTGCGGCAAAAAAATATAATCTATTGTTTTGAATGGGTGCAATTACACTATATGTATTTACACAGATATATTTACCCTTTATTTCTTGACATCCTTCATCAAATTAATTTTTTCTCAACGTTAACATGTGATAATATATTTACATATACCACAAGGTTTCCCGTCGCCAGTGCAATTGAAACTTTGAAGTGTTTTGCTTGGAGGTCTGTGGCATACAGTATGCTAAATAGGGTATGTTTTCTGTTGCTCTTCAAATGCTAATGTCTAGTTTGGCCAGAATGGTGTTCCAGGTGTCTTGCTTCTTTAGCGTATGCTTATGATCTGGACGGGTCATAGCATACAGTTGAGGGCATTTTTGCACCTTGAAAACCAGTCTTTTGTTTGCCATCTCTCACTACATAGTGCAGATAACGTCGCATAACACTTCTGTTGATTAGTTTCGATGGAAATTTGCCGCTCTGGTTCCTAGGCCGTGCGGTTTTCCGTTCCATGCTCAGTGTAATTGCACCCAGTCAGAACAATAGATTATATATTTTTTGCTGCACAGTTTACCGCTTACTGCTCCCAGTGTAATCAGACCTTTACTTTGTTATGAGCTGTTATCTTTAATACTGATTTAATGTATTATTAGTTGGCCAATATATTAATGATTTCTGTCATCGTTTAGCTTGTATTAATAAAACTTTTTAAAAATGTTCCTGTTTCTTGAGTGTGCTTGATTGAGATTTCATTCCACTCTTTATTTTAATCATTCCTATAAAAAAGGAATCCTATTAGTACCAAAACACCACACTAATTATAGTAGACAAATAATACACTGTTTCTCCTGTGTCAAAAACAACTCACTGGTTGTAAAGCGTAGAGGAGCTGTGGCTTGTGATTGAAACAACTCCCTTTCTTGTTTTTAGCACTGGAAAGGAAACATTCTGTGCAGGTGTGCATTTCTTTGCCTTTTGGACCATTATTCACAAGATAATGGCAAACAAAGTACCAACACAAATCATGTCAACAACAACTGATTTACAGAACAACTGGGGGTGACAATTTTACTGCCCATCTTTCCTCACCCTGTACTTTCTGAATAAATTAGTATCTCTGAATCAATATTCATCTCCTCTTTAAAATATGCTTCTGTTGTACCTTAAATATGATTAACGTACCACAATGCTGAATGGCCATGTGGAGCATTTGTTTTCTATTTAACTCAAACACTATTTTCCTGAGTGATGACTGTCAAGACTGGCACAATATTCAATGTAGTGTTGTCCTTGCAGTCTTTAGCCAGAAACCTATTTTTCAGGGAAAAATGAAGAAAACATTTCTAGTCATTCTGCATTTTTAGCAAGTAGATCATATTCCGTTTACCACAGCACTTGTGGGACAGACTGCTCATTAAAATGTTTTTGCATATTTGTAGACAATTATCTATTCAGGGATACGAAGATATTTAGTGGAGACTGAGGCAAATGTATTAATTATGTTTTATGTGTTATGTTTTAATGTGTCTACCACAGATACAAATATTGAAGTTCTTGTTTTAGCAGAATCAGGTTCTTAATTATTACTTGTTAGAATTAAAACAAAACAAAACAAAAAAAGTTTAGTTGGAACTGTTTTGTACTGCGCAGCTAATGCTACTGTAGCTTTACCTGGAAGATCTTACACACTGTGACGTGGCTGCTGAAATGCTTTGGGTTAAGTTGTGTGTGGGGACTAAGGAGAGAGACCATTACCATGGGGTACTGTGAGCAAGTGTCTTTGAACTATGTATTCTAATGCTATAACCAAAAGCAACAAACCTGTGCCAAGAAAATACCTTGATTGGACATTGCTTATACACTTCATAAACCCGGCCGGTGTTCTGAAAATCCGATCCTCCTCTCCAAATGGGCTACCTATATATATATATATATATATAAAGTTTCCAGAGAGAAAGTACAATCATTTGCAATCGTCATTGTGTATATTATATTATTCCACTTAGGAAATTACTGAAATACCCCATGTAGGCCTAATACCCCAACTGAGAAACTAATTGACGTAAGTAGCTATATAATGTAGGCCTACATGGGGGATCTGATTTTCCAAAGGGTGTTCAGCGAACCAGGACCAGCCCAGAGGGAGCGCAGTGGACCAGGACCAGCCCAGAGGGAGCGCAGCAGACCAGGACCAGCCCGGAGGGAGCGCAGTGGACCAGGACCAGCCCAGGGATCAGGGCCAGCCCAGAGGGAGCACAGCAGACCAGGACCAGCCCAGAGGGAGCACAGTGGACCAGGACCAGCCCAGAGGGAGCGCAGCAGACCAGGACCAGCCCAGAGGGAGCGCAGCGGACCAGGACCAGCCCAGAGGGAGCGCAGTGGACCAGGACCAGCCCAGGGATCAGGGCCAGCCCAGAGACCAGGGGATCAGGGGACCAGGGCCAGCCCAGAGGGAGCCCAGTGGACCAGGACATGCCCAGAGGGAGCCCAGCAGACCAGGACCAGCCCAGGGACCAGGACCAGCCCAGAGGGAGCCCAGCGGACCAGGACCAGCCCAGGGATCAGGGCCAGCCCAGAGGGAGCCCAGCAGACCAGGACAAGTCCAGAGGGAGCCCAGCGGACCAGGACCAGCCCAGAGGGAGCCCAGCGGACCAGGACCAGCCCAGAGGGAGCCCAGCGGACCAGAACCAGCCCAGAGGAAGCCCAGCAGACCAGGACCAGCCCGGAGACCGAAGGACCAGGACCAGTTCAGAGATCAGGAGTCCAAATTTTGTAGTTGCGTAATTCAGGCAAGTTACTGTCCCTCGGATGCAAGTTATTTAGTTGTGTCGAACCAAGTAGCTGTTTAAGAAAGGGGTCTCGTGCAGCAACGAATGGGGGGGGGGATTATTGTAGGACATGCATAATGACACAAGACTCCTCGAGTATTCTAAAAAGTTGATTCTAAAAAGACGTGGCTGTTTGGTAGAACAACAGGAGCAAGCAGAGCAGCAGTTAGCAACGCTTGCGAGAGGCTTTCAGTGTGTGCTCTGTTTAAAACATTTTTAACACCCCGGGAAATAGGTAGGCAAGTGTAATAATTTGGTAGACAGTGCCTACAGTTGCTACCGCTATATCAGCCACTGGCCTCTTGTATTATAAGTTATATCTCCATGTTTTAAAGCACAGATAGCCATAGATGATAGAATGCTTCAAGTGTACAATTACATATCTGTTAACAATTATCCATAATCCTACTCCAAGTAACAGAAGCAGACTTTAAGAAGACATGCATCAGAATTTTCCATTCAAAGTAAGTAAATGAAATAGTGGACTCTTACATTCAGTGTTGAGTATCATACGACAAGTCCAATGGTTCAGTTTCAGTAACCCTAACGTACTTGATTAAATGTCACAGACAGATGTGGATCCTGCATTGCAATTTAGGTGACCTTTTAGAATACCTTGAATACATGCTTTTCTAAATAAAGGTTTCTGAGATTTCTGGGAACAAATTGCTGCATCTACCTACAATCAAGCAACACCTTAATCAACCTGGCAAATCTACCTGCATTGTTACACAACTTACGAATTTGAGCTGTTATTTGATTTTATTATTTATTAGTAGTAGTATTCAGTACTACTACTGTTTTTTCATTGCATATCTGCCGCAACAGAAACACAGTCCTGTCCTTTGAGTGAAATAAAATATGTAAAAATCACTTTTGTATCATCTATAGCTGGGTAATATGTTTAACAATCATTTTTAGAAGTAAAAAAAAAATTGATCACTGCAACAGATGGGCACACTCTGCTGAAGAGTTAACAAATAACAGTTTTTGATTTATGTGCAAAAAATGCGTCCTCAATGTAGAGGACTGCTTGCTGTGTTCTTTGTTGTGTGTTTGTAATGAAGGTGTAAGGTGTGCTCAGGTAGCACTCTGCTGTTTTTCTTGTGTTTGTAATGAAGGTGTAAGGTGTGCTCAGGTAGCACTCTGCTGTTTTTCTTGTGTTTGTAATGAAGGTGTAAGGTGTGCTCAGGTAGCACTCTGCTGTTTTTCCTGTGTTTGTAATGAAGGTGTAAGGTGTGCTCAGGTAGCACTCGGCTGTTTTTCTTGTGTTTGTAATGAAGGTGTAAGGTGTGCTCAGGTAGCACTCTGCTGTTTTTCCTGTGTTTGTAATGAAGGTGTAAGGTGTGCTCAGGTAGCACTCTGCTGTTTTTCTTGTGTTTGTAATGAAGGTGTAAGGTGTGCTCAGGTAGCACTCTGCTGTTTTTCTTGTGTTTGTAATGAAGGTGTAAGGTGTGCTCAGGTAGCACTCTGCTGTTTTTCCTGTGTTTGTAATGAAGGTGTAAGGTGTGCTCAGGTAGCACTCGGCTGTTTTTCTTGTGTTTGTAATGAAGGTGTAAGGTGTGCTCAGGTAGCACTCTGCTGTTTTTCCTGTGTTTGTAATGAAGGTGTAAGGTGTGCTCAGGTAGCACTCTGCTGTTTTTCTTGTGTTTGTAATGAAGGTGTAAGGTGTGCTCAGGTAGCACTCTGCTGTTTTTCTTGTGTTTGTAATGAAGGTGTAAGGTGTGCTCAGGTAGCACTCTGCTGTTTTTCTTGTGTTTGTAATGAAGGTGTAAGGTGTGCTCAGGTAGCACTCTGCTGTTTTTCTTGTGTTTGTAATGAAGGTGTAAGGTGTGCTCAGGTAGCACTCGGCTGTTTTTCTTGTGTTTGTAATGAAGGTGTAAGGTGTGCTCAGGTAGCACTCAGGTAGCACTCTGCTGTTTTTCTTGTGTTTGTAATGAAGGTGTAAGGTGTGCTCAGGTAGCACTCTGCTGTTTTTCTTGTGTTTGTAATGAAGGTGTAAGGTGTGCTCAGGTAGCACTCTGCTGTTTTTCTTGTGTTTGTAATGAAGGTGTAAGGTGTGCTCAGGTAGCACTCTGCTGTTTTTCTTGTGTTTGTAATGAAGGTGTAAGGTGTGCTCAGGTAGCACTCTGCTGTTTTTCTTGTGTTTGTAATGAAGGTGTAAGGTGTGCTCAGGTAGCACTCTGCTGTTTTTCTTGTGTTTGTAATGAAGGTGTAAGGTGTGCTCAGGTAGCACTCTGCTGTTTTTCTTGTGTTTGTAATGAAGGTGTAAGGTGTGCTCAGGTAGCACTCTGCTGTTTTTCTTGTGTTTGTAATGAAGGTGTAAGGTGTGCTCAGGTAGCACTCTGCTGTTTTTCTTGTGTTTGTAATGAAGGTGTAAGGTGTGCTCAGGTAGCACTCTGCTGTTTTTCTTGTGTTTGTAATGAAGGTGTAAGGTGTGCTCAGGTAGCACTCTGCTGTTTTTCCTGTGTTTGTAATGAAGGTGTAAGGTGTGCTCAGGTAGCACTCTGCTGTTTTTCTTGTGTTTGTAATGAAGGTGTAAGGTGTGCTCAGGTAGCACTCTGCTGTTTTTCTTGTGTTTGTAATGAAGGTGTAAGGTGTGCTCAGGTAGCACTCGGCTGTTTTTCTTGTGTTTGTAATGAAGGTGTAAGGTGTGCTCAGGTAGCACTCTGCTGTTTTTCCTGTGTTTGTAATGAAGGTGTAAGGTGTGCTCAGGTAGCACTCTGCTGTTTTTCTTGTGTTTGTAATGAAGGTGTAAGGTGTGCTCAGGTAGCACTCGGCTGTTTTTCTTGTGTTTGTAATGAAGGTGTAAGGTGTGCTCAGGTAGCACTCGGCTGTTTTGTTTTTTGGATTTGCTGTACTTGTTGCATCCTGTAATGTGTTTAATGTTTATTGTACCTCTTATGTATTTGCATTGTATTTGTAACTGCAATTATTCTGTGTTTAATATATTGTTACCAGGGTAAGTCTGCTAAGTAAATAATAACTTTCTCTAGATGTTGGCTGTGATCTATCTACCCTGCAATCTCAAACTGCACACAAAGCCTTGTTTTCTGTCTTAGAAGCATCTACATTCCACTTCCACATACCCAGGCTTTAGTGGGTTAAAACATCAGGGGAACAAATTTTATTTTTTTAAAAATTAAAGCAAGCTCTTTTTAATATTAATAATAACGATGTGGTAGTACTAGGAGGAGATTTTAATTGTACTGTTAATTTTAATATTAAATAACGAATGAACCACATCCTCAGTCCTCCAGAGAGTTGGCTGCAATGTTAGAGTCCAGTGACCTTGTTGACATATGGAGATGCCTGCACCCCAGTTCAAAACAATACATCTGGTCTCAATATCACACAAACTGTATATATAGACGAGACTAGACCAGTTTTATACTTCTAAAAATGATTTAAATAAATTCATCAAAGCAAGAATCATCCCCAGTAGTCTCTCTGACCACCATTGTCTATTAATTACAGTAATAATTCAATCAGAACCCCACAGAACATCGTACTGGCATTTCAATGTAAAATTACTACAAGATGTAAAATTCAAGCAACAATTCAAACTTTTTTGGATAATTTGGAAAAAAGGAAAAGCACAATATAAAGATTTGACAGTGGTGGGACATTGGCAAAATACAAATAAAATGTTTTTGTCAACAATATACTATAAATGCAACCAGGTCACTGAACACAGCCGTGAGAGATTAAAGTTTAAATTCAGAATTTAAAGAACAGACCCTGCAGAACCTAAAAGAGCAGATTAAAAACAGTTATTGGAACTGCGGTACATATGGACCAAACATATTGTATACCAGGTCACTTTATTTTTGATAACTTGTTTTTTATTAGAGATTTTTTATCTGTAAATGATATTTGTGATTTTAATGTAGGAATGGTTTCCCTGGATCAAGAGAAGGCTTTCTCTAGAGTCAACCACACCTACCTCTTTAAAACACTGGAGTCCTTTGGGTTCGGCCCTGGTGTTATCTCTTATATTCAGCTTTTTTAGTATTTTAAAGATCAACAGTGGACTTAGTCAGCCCTTCCCAGTGTGCAGGGGTATAAGGCAGGGCTGTGCCCTGTCTGGTATGCTGTTTTCACTGGTTATAGTCTCTGCTGCATCTGCTGGGGGTCAGGTTAGCTGGATGGACAGTGCTCTCCTCGCCCTCCACACCCTCCTCTGCCACAGTGAAGGTGTCTGCCTACGCAGACGATGTGACTGTGTTTGTGAGTGGGGATGCAGATGTCCAAGCACTGCAGCAAACTCTAAATGAGTTCCAGAGAGCATCTTCTGCCAGAGTAAACTGGGCAAAATGTGACATCTTCCTGTTGGGCAGCTGGGATGAGGGCACCCCTCCTGTCCTGCCTGAGGGGCTGGAATGGAACAGAACAGGCATTAAAGTGCTGGGGGTGCACCTCGGAACAGAGAACTACATGAAGAAGAACTGGGAGAGTCTGTTGGATAGGGTGAGGGGGCGGCTGCAGAGGTGGAAGGGACCGCTGGCCAAACTGTCCTTCAAGGGCTGGGTGCTTGTTATTAATAATCATGTGGCCTCTAGCATGTGGCACAAGCTGGAGTGCCTGGACCCACTCCGGGGCCTGGTGAAGGAGATCCAGAGAGTGCTGCTGGAGTTCTTTTGGAGCAGGAGACATAGTTTAAGGCTGGCAGTCCTGTACCTTCCTAGTGATGAGGGGGGTAAGGGGCTGGTCAGCATTTTCAGCAGGGTGGCAGCCTTCAGACTGCAGGCGGTTCAGAGAGTCCTATATACTGAGGAGGAGGCTCATTAGAAGAGGCTGGCCTGTTTCCTTCTCAATAGAGTTGGGGGGCTGGGGTTAGGAGAACACCTGTTTTTAATTGAGAACACCAGTTTTTGTAAAGCAGGACTTCCTCCTTTTTATCAAAGTATTTTAAATGCTTGGCAGCTGGTGAGGGTGGAAAGGGATGTGGAGTCCTTGACAGGGCAGGACCTGTTTGAGGAGCCCCTATTTTTTAATCCACTCTTTCCAGTTAAGTTCCTTCAGTCAATGACGCTCTGTGCCAGTTTTTTAAAAGCAGGTGTAACCAGGATGGTCCACCTGTTAAACCTTGAGCTCTCCTGCTGGCTAATTGCCTCCCAGCTAACTGCACAGCTAGGCTGGCACTCAGAGAGGCTTGCAGAAAGACTAATGGGTGAGTTGAGGGGCTGCCTCTCCCCATGGCTCAAGGCAGTCCTGAGGGAGGAGCTGTCCAGAGGCACAGAGCAGAGACAGCTTTCCTTATTTCCAGGGATGATTGTGTCACCAGCAGTAGGTGAGGAAGGAGAGGGGGGTGGAGAGAATGGAGGGACTTTGCTTAAATTGCAGAATGTGGAGGAAATAGTCTTTCACACAATTAATACAAACATATATACAAACTGTGTGTTAAAGCCACAGAGTATAGTAGGCTAAAGGGTCTGGTAGACTCTAAGTGGAGAGCTTACTTATCTGTAGAGGAGGGGCACAGGCCGGTGTGGAGGGTGCTGTACAAGTCGCCTCTCGCCAAGAGAGTGGGGGACCTGCAGTGGAAGATTCTACACTTCATTGTGTCCACAGGCAGGTTTCTCCATAGAGTGGACCCCAGTATTAGTGAGCAGTGTGCTTTCTGCTCAGCAGAGGAAACTCTGTTTCATGCCTACACTGAGTGCAAGAGGCTCCGGCCACTTTTTAATTTACTGCAGGGAATCCTGAATAATTTAGGGGTTGTTTTTAGTAAGGAGCTTTTTATTTTGAGGGTTCTGTACAGTTTTAAAATGAAAAAACAGATGTGTTCTTATAAATTTTTTAATTGGACAAGCAAAATTGGCTATTTTAAAGATAAGGAAAAATCAACTCTCTGGTTCTGGAACTTTAGTGGTTCAGTTCAGGGTGCTCGTGGTCAGATCAGAGTAGAGTTTGAGTATTTTTTATTTTCCAGGAGAGGTGGTGTGTGGGAGACGCCTTGTGTGCTGTTTAAATCTGTTTTTATTTTTTAAGGAAAAAAAACATGATGTAATTTAGGATTTTTTTAAATTCTGCTGAGGCAGTAGGAATTTTAACTTTTGTTGTGTTTTAACTTTATTTGAATTTTTATGGATTTTATTTTGAATGTTTAAATAAAGGATCTTAAAAGTCAAAGTCTCTCTCTCTCTCTCTCTCTCTCTCTCTCTCTCTCTCTCTCTCTCTCCAGGCTGATGGGTAGAGCAGAGTATGTTGCTGCCCGCGGTGTGTTACTTGTCCAGTGTTTGTTTCCTCAGGCTGATGGGTAGAGCAGAGTACGATGCTGCCCGTCCCCTGCTGTAGTGCTTCTTTGGGTGTTAATTTATTATTTAATCTTGTTTTTTTCGCACTGGACACTTTAGTGGTGGTGGTCAGGTTTAGTTTCAGAATCAATTATCTTGATTTCGGGAATATTTTTGCAGAAGGCTGGCCAGAGTTCCTCTGAGTGTGTAGGTTTAAAGTAAGCACTTATCAGGTATTGTTCAAATAAGGCAACACGACCTACGTCAAGTATGTCAGTAACACACATCCTCAGTTATGTGCAGATATTTAGTTGTGGCATATAGAGACCTCCATATATTCCCACAATCTGATAGTATCAAAGTAATGTTAATACCAAGTTTCATGACAATTGGTTTAGTGGTTACCCAGATATACAGCATGCCACCTGACGCGAAGCTGTCACATGGCAGCAATTGGGAATTTTCTGAAAAACTTTAATTCAGTAACACTTTGCTATTCCTACCACCGTGCTGCTGTGGCCATCAAGTACATGTTTTTTTTGAAGTCAGGATTATTCTTTCTTTTCATTGAGTGTTATTTATTTTTTGTTTCTTCCCAGGTCATGTGACATGTGTGGATAATAGGATAATATCCTTATTGTTAATACAGCTTTTGTTAATGAACAATCAGTTAGGACAAGAGCGTATTTGCATCTTAAAAACAACCAAAAAAGTATCCGCTGCGAAAGTGTGCAGGATGAATGTGACGCAGTCTGTATTTACTGATAGATGAGCCCTAGCCCACCATTCTGCTCCTAGACCTGCACTCCGAGCTGGGGTGTGGGAAAACCTGCCTCACATTGACTACCTACATTAATGATTTAGATTCTGGTATAGTAAGCAAACTTGTTAGATTTGCAGATGACACAAAAATAGGAGGAGTGGCAACACTGTTGCAACAGCAAAGGTCATTCAAAATGATCTAGACAAGATTCAAAACTGGGCAGACACATGGCCAATGACATTTAATAGAGAAAAGTGTAAGGTACTGCATGCAAGAAATAAAAATGTATATTATAAATATCATATGGGAGATACTGAAATTGGAGAAGGAATCTATGAAAAAGACCTAGGAGTTTTTGTTGACTCAGAAATGTCTTCATCTAGACAATGTGGGGAAGCTATAAAAAAGGCTAACAAGATGCTCGGATACATTGTGAAAAGTGTTGAATTTAAATCAAGGGAAGTAATGATAAAACTGTACAATGCACTGGTAAGCCCTCATCTTGAATATTGTGTTCAGTTCTGGTCACCTCGCTATAAAAAAGATATTGCTGCTCTAGAAAGAGTGCAAAGAAGAGCGACCAGAATTATTCCGGGCTTAAAAGGCATGTCATATGCAGACAGGCTAAAAGAATTGAATCTGTTCAGTCTTGAACAAAGAAGACTACGCGGCGACCTAATTCAAGCATTAAAAATTTTTATTGACAATGTCGACCCAAGGGACTTTTTTCACCTGAAAAAAGAAACAAGGACCAGGGGTCACAAATGGAGATTAGACAAAGGGGCATTCAGAACAGAAAATAGGAGGCACTTATTTACACAGAGAATTGTGAGGGTCTGGAATCAACTCCCCAGTAATGTTGTTGAAGCTGACACCCTGGGATCCTTCAAGAAGCTGCTTGATGAGATTTTGGGATCAATAAGCTACTAACAACCAAACGAGCAAGATGGGCCAAATGGCTTCCTCTCGTTTGTAAACTTTCTTATGTTCTTATGTTCTTATGTTCTTACCATTGTGTTTTAATGAAGTCTCAAAACTGCTGTTTCTAGTATAATTCATTTTCCTACATATATAATCATATGTGTTTGAAAAAGTACTTCAATGGGTTTGAATGATCAATATTGAAAACACACAAGTGCTGTCGCTTGCGATCTGTGTTGAGTAACTACGGTTATCAACTTTCAAGCTGTGCCAAGAAAAAAATGTTTTTCAAAAGAAGAAATTGATGCAATTATTGAAATGGTTGGTCAGCACAAACCCGTTCTACTCGTCAAGTTGTCAGGAAGTTTAGTCGAGAAGTGGTGTCAGATGATCATGGATGTGGTAAACACTGCCGGGCTGGAGCAGAGAACAGGAGAAAGCAATTGCAGCATGAACGTAAAGGGAAAACAAGAAGGGAGATGAAAAAGAACTCTCTGAGGAGGGAATAATGTTTAATTATAATTGGTAGCTGTTGCTGTTGTTGAGAGAGGATTGGAATAAGCAAACAAAACAGAAAGAAAAGGAGATAGCGAACACTGGCAAAGTGATCGGCAGTGACAATTCTTCCACATGAAACTGCTGTTTAATGGCAGCTTCTAACACAGATATTGTGTTATCTGAGATGACTTGGATATTAATGGGTTAAAACGTGCACGGTCTCAGCAGGGGAAAAAATTGGTATTTGAGATTTTATAAGATGTCTCAGTCAGATATTATTGAACACATCTCTCAGCGTTTTTTGCAACTGAGAGACATTCAGCACTCAGTAGATGGCGCTAAAGAAGTATCACTATTAGATATCACCAAGGTACAATAATCAAGCAGTGCAAGATCATTGTACCTGTAGCTTTAAACTATTGACTCCCCCTGTTAAAAAGTGTATACCTTTGAACTATTCTGAGAGTCTAGAGACTTCTGCATCCTTGTGTTTTTTTTTTTTTTTTTTTTTTTTTTTTTTTTTTACATGCGCTAGACCAGGGCTTCTCAAACCCGGTCCTGGGGACCACCTGTGGCTGCTGGTTTTCATTCCAGCCGAGCTCTCAATTACTGACCCTTCATTGAACTGATAATTTGCTTAAACAGACCTTTTTACTGGTTTTCAGCTCTTGAACAGTTGCATATTTCAAGTTAGCTATAACATTTTATAATTAACTTCAACTGCAACAGTAAGAGCTGAAAACAAGTAAAAAGGTCTAATTAAGCACATTATCAGTTCAATGAAGGGTCTTGTTCAGTAATTGAGAGCTCGGTTGGAATGAAAACCAGCAGCCACAGGGGGTCCCCAGGTCCCAGTTCGAGAAGCCCTGCGCTAGACTGACAGCAGGCTATTTTCAGCTTTATGCATTTCAAGTAAGAAAGAAGGTAGAAGAAATACAATAGAAAAAATCCATTCTTAGATAACAGAGCAGTTTGTTCACAGTCCAGTTGGTTTACATTTCCCAATGGGTTCTAAAGGATACAGCAGCAAGAAGTCTTGATTCAGAGATCCCGCAGAATCTGTGCAGTCAGTGTTATAGCACGTTTCCTGGATAAACAAAATGCTTGTACTGTAGAATTGTTTTATAGGTTTATTTACATAAATGTTTACAAAAAAATACATAAATATATTTCAATGTGATTTTCTTGACATAAATTTGTTTTTTCACATGCTTGCTGGGCAAATTCTCGGAGTTTTAAGGTATAAAACAGTAGAGCAAATGAGGGTCTTGACCATATTTGAGCAAGCCATTGAGATGCATCCTGCAGACTAAGTGGGTTCAGTAAGTTTCCCACTTGCTCAATAAACATTTTATTTTATTAAAATAAATACATAAACCTTTACATGCTTCCCATTATCCAGGACCTGTGCATGCGTTTGCTGTTAATAACTGCAGATTTTGTCTTCTGTGTTCAAAGTGAATGTACTGCTCATGAAAGATTTTGGATTAGAGCAGGAATCACACACACACACACACACACACACACACACACACACACACACACACACACACACACACACACACACACACACACACACACACACACTCACAGACACACACCCATGTTTGTATTGCTATCTTTATGTAGATTTTACATTGACTGTCATATTTATGATTCTTAATTCCAAGCCATAGAAACTTCCCCTTGGCAAAAGACTAGATTTTAAGTAAGATATATTTTGTTTTTGTGGGGACATTTTTTCCAATTTTGTCTTGTCCTCCAATGGTTTGAAGACCATGCCCACACACACAATCACAAGCACACGTTTTTTTGTAATGTTTCTGAGGACCTTTCCTTGGCTCCCATATTGTGTACATTTCCTATTCTAAACTCCAGAGGGGCACAGATCACTATGATAAAGAACATTTGGGTAAATAGTCCTTATTCTCTTCTAAAACTATTTGATGTTTTAAATGTACGTTTATACAGAACTTTTTTCTTTGAGCCTGTAAGCACTATAAATGTGCACTGTTTAATCCTTGGAGCTCATCTAACATATTATATAGGTCTGCTCCTGTATTGCTGTTGTTCACTGTTTTTCTGCCCCTTATTGCAAGGAAAAAGTGGGAGCCCTATTATTACAAGAAGACCATGAGACCTCATGTTGGCTTTCAGCCAATCTACAGGAGCTTCTGATGGATTTGAACCGGCGACATTCCCCAGCGTTGAGGCTTGTGGGGCTGCACTGGAGTCTGTGCTGGTGTGAAGACCCCTATCTGCAGCAGTGGCGTCTGTAGTGACTCTCTTTTCTTCTCTCCAAGCCTCCGAGACACACCTGGAGAAGGACACAAGTGGAGAAGGACATAAGAGGAGAACTCACGAGGAATGCACAGAACTGCCCCCTTCTGTCAGCTTCAAACAGAAAGTTACAATAGTAACTCTTTAAAGGAGTGATACTGTACATCACCTCATTTTGTTAAGGAATTAAATTTGACTGTATCGTGTGGACTATTTGTTCATTATTATTATTAATACACACCCCGTATCGGGTTCTCTGTCCCTAATACTGGTAATGCCTCATTTTTCATTGCCCATTTGTAACAGAGACAATGCCACTCCCAGGGGTTAAAGGAATCAGCTTTGACGATATGCTGAAAGAACTGATGGCTTGTTTCACACATTTCTCTAGTTTTCATTTGGAGATATATTAAAGAGATACTTCATAATGTGTTCTTTCAAGCCTACTTCATTTGACAGGTCATTCATTTTACTTTATTAACCTGTAACAGTATGTCTGTTGTCCTTAAAAAAAGCTGAAATGTATTTCACTATTATGATCGACACAGGGGGGTTGTGCTCACTAATCATTAAGTTTAGTGCTGCCCAAAACATCTCATATCAGAAATCCAGCTTTCAGGAGTCTTTTCAGAAGCAGACCCCATGGTCAAGGAATAAGCAGCTTCAAATGTCATGTTGCTCGCCCTGTCAGCCCCATCAGCTGTCTGTATAATGGAGGTGCGTTGGAAAGTCACACTGTTGCATGATTTCAGTGGAAAAAAGGAAGACTTTTCAGGCCCGGCATGTAGGATTCTCCAGACAAGCTCAAAGCACCTCAGGTAAAGGCCGATACAGAATAATGATCAGAACTCAATACTGGAGCAACAGAACCACTCACAATGAATGGGCTCCATACAACAGTATGAGAAATGTGAACAAGCAATAAGAATGACGTGTGAAGCTACTTACTCGTAAACTCTCAAGTTTTGCAAAACCGATACCAGTTTAGAACCGTTTCATAAATATTAACTGCATTTAATTCATAAAAAGCATTAGTGAAAGCTGGGTACTGTCTCGTGAGTCTATAGTTACAACATTGTATTGTATGTATTTCCATTTTAAAACATGGTATCTGGTACTATAGCTTAAAAGAACCTCTAAGTTTATATGCCTTATTCACAGGTTATTTGTTTGCACTTCCTGGGTCATTACACCTCAGCAGTGTCAAAGTATGTTACTGGCTGAAAGCATGTCAGTCAATAAGGGAAGCAGCTGATTGGTTATAAACAGGAAATAAGCCAGTGAAGGGGTGGGGCCAATTTCTTTCTTCGGGTGAAATGACCCAGGAAGTACAAGACAGCATGGCTTCCAAACAGAGTTTGATTTAAACCGTCTAGTACAAGATGTCATGCTCTGAAATTAATTCTATGCCTTGCCCCATCAGTTCAGTGACTTACCGCTGTGATGCAAACTGACAGCATTACTTTAATCAGACCCACACCAGCAAAACTAACGACTAGCATGCTGATGGACAGCTCTGTCACCTGGAGCTCACAGCGGGCAGTGGTGTTACCGGACGGGCTCAGGGTGGCGCTAGAGAACCACTGTACAGTAGAGGTGGACAGGGCAGTCACACACTCTGAGGAGGGAAACAGTAAAACACAGGGTTTTACAGGGGTGAATAAACCAATGTTTCATCATCTTATGTCGAAAGAAATGAAAAGTTACACTAACACTTTTCAAGCGTAAACAGAAGTCGAACCTTGAACCTCCAGATGGATGCTTGTTTGTTGGTTGGTTCCCCCCAGCTGTGCAGAGAGGTAGCACTGATACGTCCCTGAGTCCCCGGGACGCACATCAGGTAGGACAAGTGCCTCACGGTCCCCCAGCGATGTCTTCCTGTTAAAGAGGGTGTAGGGGGTCACCTTGCTGCCTGCCTTGCGCAGAATGCCAATCTGGTGTGAGGAGTTCATCTGCAGGGCAATACAGAAAGCAGGGTTCAGCTGGGGGGTCCCAAGATTTACAGTCCAGTCTTACAAATACTAAAGAAACGTGTCCATTCTGTGACAAATAACTGTTTTTCAAGAGAGGACGTGTGTTTAGTGCAGTTAGAATTGTCTCCAGACCAGATCAAAGCAAGTAGAAACTGGCAAGGCGATAAAAATGATACTAACGCAATGCTGGAGTGCTCAGTAAAGAGCCACAATAAGTCATAATAAGTAAATATGTCATGTGTCTCTCTCTTATTAGAAGAGGCATCATTTCTCATATTTCTTTGCTTTGCAGTCCTCTCCACCAAATGACAACCCTTCACCCTACAAACACCTGATTAACTTACCAAATATTTAAGAGAAGTTAGGAAACTCTTATTTGGGAATCTTTTTTTTCTTCTTAAAAGCATCTTGCATGGCTTTGAATTGGTCTAATTTTCTTACACATTTTAAAAAGTGAACTTAGACTTCTAAAGTACTTCTTGGTTTGACAGCATGGAAAGGCTTTTGCAAACTGGGTCCTGTTTTCTAAGGACTAAAATGAGCGTAGTCTTGTTTACTCCCCTTGCCTTCACAGCAGTGGAAACCTTTGTCCTACTTTGTTAACTTGGTCAGTGTGAGCAGTGGAGTTTGTTTTCTTTCGACAGTTGTGGTTTAACACTTTTGTCATAGTGCAATAACTCAGTGAGCTGCCATGTCTCAGGAAACCGGAAAACTGACACCTCGGCGTCTGTGCTACAGAATAGGATGCAGGCTGACAAGTCTCTGGGGCTTTTAAAGAAGCGCTAAGCAAGGCTTTCACATCAATTTTCTTGCCACCTATCTCAATCAGTCAATCAATCAATCAATCAATTTATTATATATAGCGCCTTTCAGTGCAAGCCATTCCAAAGCACTTTAGCAAACAAGCAAAAATTAAACTATAATATCAAACATTAATTAGAACAATTAAAAATGCTAACACTTAAATATAAAATGTCTATTTTTCATAAGCTTGGAAAAAAACAGGTTTTTAATAGAGAATTAAATTCCTGGAGGCATTTGTAACATTATCACTGCCTCCCTTTAAATGAAGCAACTGACAAAACATATTATAGCAAGTTATTTACTTGATATGAAAAACAGACACAGATGTTTATATATAAGAACAGAGGAAGACAAGAAAATGTACTAACGAGAGGAGACCGTTCAGCCCCATATATAGTTGTGTTGTGGTTTAAAACGTTTAGACTGCAATTATAAGTATAGTTGCTACTGATACATTCTGATGGAGAACATGACTTTAAATAGGGTGGCACAACGGGGATAAGAGAGCTTTACAAAAACAAACAAACTCAACTCGAGTGAAGAAGCACATTCCCAGTCAGTGAGGCAGAATAGTCTAGGTCTAGGTTCTAAGACTGAATCAGTGAGGTGGTATAGTCTAGGTCTAGGTACTAAGACTGAAGCTGCGTTTAAGTCACACCTCCTGCAGGACAGAGTGGCCATGCAAGGCCACTACATTCTGCCAGTACCTTATACCAGGTGACTGTCCGATAGCTGCTGCTCCTCTCGATGGCTCTGCAGGAAAGTTTAACTGTGTCTCCACACTGCGCTGTCACATTGTCACTGTCCTGTGAAGATATACTGTGGAGCACCATGGCACACAGGAACAGGGTCACTGCTGAGAAACAGATAACACAGTGAGAAGCAACTGGAACTGGCTCGCTGCTGAGAAACAAACACCATGAAAAACAATTAGAACAGAGTCACTGCTGAGAAACAAACAGCATGAAAAACAATTAGAACATGGTCACTGCTGAGAAACAAACACCATGAAAACAATTAGAACAGAGTCACTGCTGAGAAACAAACACCATGAAAAACAATTAGAACAGAGTCACTGCTGAGAAACAAACACCATGAAAAACAATAGAACAGAGTCACTGCTGAGAAACAAACACCATGAAAAACAATTAGAACAGAATCACTGCTGAGAAACAAACACCATGAAAAACAATTAGAACAGAGTCACTGCTGAGAAACAAACACCATGAAAAACAATTAGAACAGAGTCACTGCTGAGAAACAAACACCATGAAAAACAATTAGAACAGAGTCACTGCTGAGAAACAAACACCATGAAAAACAATTAGAACAGAGTCACTGCTGAGAAACAAACACCATGAAAAACAATTAGAACAGAGTCACTGCTGAGAAACAAACACCATGAAAAACAATTAGAACATGGTCACTGCTGAGAAACAAACACCATGAAAAACAACTAGAACAGAGTCACTGCTGAGAAACAAACACCATGAAAAACAACTAGAACAGAGTCACTGCTGAGAAACAGACAACTGTGGTGCACTGGTTGAGTTAGTTGTTGTTGTTAAGAAGACACACTTTGTTTTTCATTACTTTCTTAATTTGATATTTAACCACAATTGGAACATTAATATGAACCAACCAATGTTGTATATAATACCATTACAACAGGATCGATTACTTAACCACACAACACTATTGTCAGCAGGGAAGCTCGCAAAGCTGTAAAAAGTGAATCTAATAATCAAATCTGTCTAACTCGCGCGCCTTTAGTCTCACATTGATGATGCAAGAAGCCCTTGTGGCATGCTAAGCTTTCTGAAACACTCATCAGCAGCTAGGCCTGTGGATTTGAACCTTGCTCAGCTGTTTATAAACAAGTTTCAATGATGTGATGAAAAACAGAAGTGGAAATCAAACCATGAATGTTAATATAGGTTCGGTAGTCCAAGATTAGTGTAAATGTGGTGCCCTCTCTCTTGACACAGACGTGTTTTTCATGCGAGCAGATTGGATGGGGGTGAAATCTGGGCTGTAACTTCCAGCCATAACTTCAAACTCTCAGTCACATTCTGAGGTAGAGCTGCAAGAAGTATCACCAGTGTGTTGGCCAAAGTTGTTTTTAAGTTGTGAAAGACTTGTAGTTATTGAAGTTAGCATTATTCTGTGTTTAATAGTTCTGGATGATAATACATGTCCCAGTACATGCCCCAGTATGATAATACATGTCCCAGTATGCACAATCATATTTATGCTTGTAAAACACCAGTAATGTGTACACTTACAGATCAGTAATTGTACCTCAGACTAACCTTGTGAATACCCAAAATATTTGTGATCTTTAACTAAACAGGACAGTGTCACCAATCTGGTGTTGTGAGAGTTTTATAGATATGCATCAAGCAGAGCTAAATTTAAGAGAGAGAGAGAGAGAGAGAGACAGAGAGAGAGAGAGAGAGAGAGAGAGAGAGAGAGAGACATTAGAAGTGAAACCCACTTCCCATTGCACTGACCCAGTAATAGCTGCCCTATCCACTCCGAAACGTGTGCCGTTAGCTGCCCGCTTTTTTATACACTTCAGACGCACCATGCAGCCACCCAGAGGTACAGCGTTGGAGGACAGCCCGCAGGCGCCCGGCCAGACCACAGGGGTCGTTGGAGTGCGGTGAGCCGAAGACACCCTGGCCGACCTAACCCTCCCTCCTCCCGGCCAATTGTACATCGCCCCCTGGGAGCTCCCATCCTCGGTCAGCAAAGGAATAGCCTGGACTCGAACCGGCTATTCAGTTAAAAAGGTATCACCAAAAAACGTGTGCATAAAAATCAAGCAGTAAATGCTTTATTATCAAGGTTCATGTGGATTCTCAATGAGGAGACAGTGAATGGGTGTACTCAATTTTGTAATCAAATAATTGTTCAATTTTTTTTTGGGACTAATGATAACAACTATGTATTGTAATTGATGGTTCCGTCTTTGAAAGTTAATGAATTACAGTGCTGGTACAAATATTCAAACATTTGAACAGACACGGCTTGAAAGATATTCAGTGGCACAAATGACCTTGTTCATGTTGGTTCATATAACAGAACATATACATGACTGGATCAACAAGATGCAAAGAAAACCAATGTATAAATGAAGGGTGAAGGAAAGTTCAAAACCAAGGTGTTTAACTATTTCGTTTCTTACTTGCGTTTAGCATTAGCAGAAGCACTTTTACCAGGTACACAATGCTTTCTCAGGACATCTTTATCAGTACTACATGTAGACTGAAGTTTAACTGGCACTGTATATAATCTCTAGTGCAATCATTTCTGTGCTGTAGGTCACATGGTCTAATGACAGTGTGCTACATGAAGTGAAAATGTTTCATGTCTGTTTTTTTATGTGGGACTTTCCGACGAACTACAAAGCTCAATAATGGAAACGTTCTAAAATAAAAAAAAGAAGCTTGCGTACAGTAGTGAAGAGAGAATACCACCCTATCTAAGTGTAGGATGTCATGGGGAGGAGTTGAACAACCATACAGAGATCTGAGCTTTGAGAGGTGAGCATATTACTGTATATCAGGTGGCACATGTTTATTTTGGCTTTGTAGCCCAGAAACTCATTACTGCCATTCTATTCTGGCACTGGGGATGAAATCCCTTGTGAAGCGGATACAGATGAGGGGATTGTACCTATGTAAGGCAGTACGTACGTGTCACACTTCATCAATTTCTCCATATATCTGGAAAAACACCTATCCAATTGTCATTCAACTTGGTACTAAGAAAAAAGACCATGTTATTGGTAATATCAGATTCTGGGGAAATAGATTTTATAAAAGTTTGTCACACTTCTGTTGCATATAACTGCATAATCGCTTTTCAAATTGTTCTGAAACTTCATCATTCTTATTCCATGCAACAATACACAATAAAACAAAAAAGTATAGTTTTTATTCATATTCCAGCTTCCTATTCACATTCCAGGTTCTTATTCACATTCCAGCTTCTTAATTGCATCCCGCAAATGTAACACAAACTGAATAAGTAACTGGGTTATGTTGGGGGTTAAATAATTTTGCTCCACTTATTTCAAAGCTGAAACAGGGGGAATCCCTCTACCTCACCCATGTGTATTTATCCCGGCTCAAAATGGATTTTGATACAAAAACAGCAAAAAATCAAACAATAATCCGGGACATCATCATTTGCACAGACTGTAACTCAGAGTTTTGAAATATGCTATTTAACCCCTGAAATAACCCAGGTACTTATTCAATTTGCGTTGTTGTCCAACTTGCAATCTGTGCCATGTTAGCACGCTGTTTTTGATCAAAATCCATTTTGGACCGGTATAAATACATATGGGTGACATAGAGGGGTTCCTCCTGTGTGAGAATCAGCTTTGAAATAAGTGGCACAAAACGTGGCCCGCTAATCAACAAGTAAGAGCAATAGGGTTCCTATGCATTTTTACTGGTTACACTTTGGGGTGCTGCTGCTTGTGGGGTACGGCTTGCTCACTAAAATCTTGAGTGTTTTTGCAAAGAGGAACAATAGCCTACCTAAGGATACCTCGATATTTAGTGAGCAAGGAGTCTAAGGGGGTAAATGGGACAAAACAAGCGTGTAATTTAGGGTACTGTTTTGCTGCTGATACAGATCTGTTATTCATATTTTCATTTTCTTTATATAAAAGGAGCGATTATTATTTAAATAGTAGCAATATCTTACTTGAGCATGATGTGTAAATGAGTTAAAACACACAGAAAACAAAGGACACGCTGCTTTGTCAACTACACAGTGTATAAGGAACCCAGAATAAGTAACCAACTTCCAGGTGGTTGAGATGCTGGACTCCTGACCGACGAGGAAGACGACTAAGATGTCTAAAAACACATGCTTTTTTTTCAAAAGTTGTATTTTGATTCAATTTACATTTAGTTATTTAATTTCTGTTAAGTAGCATAAATAAAATAACAATTGTTTGCAGGTGTTATATGTGCACTAACATTAAAGTGATTTTAATAATATAAAACCAAATAAATAAAGTTGTGTATTATTCAATGTATTATTTTATTAAACAGGCTATATCATAAATAAGGGTCTCTTAAAAAAAAAAAAAAAAAGAAAAACCTGTACCCTATTAAGAACTAGTCCACTTAAAAAAAAAAACAAAAAAAAAAAAAAAAAAAAAAAAAAAAATGGATTATGTAATTGTGATTATTTGTTATCTGGATAAATGTAATCCAGCAGTGGCATTTTCTGAAAATCCGGATCAAAATGATCCAGATAAAAGTAATCTCAATCACAAAATATAGGATTACAAAATCTGGATCACTGTTACCCAGGTTAACAATTTTGAAAAACGGGCTCCAGGTGACCAATCACAGCACAGACTTTGTCCTTCTGTTTCCACAGGAAGCAGTGGTTTCAAACTATAAACCATACGCAGCACACACGGAATTGCCCCTAGGGATGGGATGGAACATTTTATTTAGATATAAATTCATTTTTGGTCTTGGAATACAACGCACAGAATGGGTTAAAGATTAAGACAGATTCTGGTTAAACTCCTACTTACACAGTAGAAACTAGAAATAAAACTTAGGAAATTACAGTCGATTTTATGAGGGTTATAAAAACTGGCTGTTTGTATTGCTCTGATCCGATATTGAAATGCTGTTTGTATAGCTCCGATCCGAGCTTGGAAAGAGGATTCCTGCAAACTGTCACCATGTAACCTTTAAGATGTCTGCTTGTAACTTTGCAACTCAGAACTTTTATCTTCAATAAACTAAACTTCTCTGAAAGCCAAAAGAAGAAGCTTGCGACTTCTCTTTTCCTTTTTTTCTGTATTGCCTTAAATTCAACAGGGCAAGATGCTTAAAACTAGTCGGGGTACCGTGGTTTTGTATCGCATAATAATTATTACACATCTAAGCTTCATTTCCAGTTACAACTCAGACTGCAGCCGGCACAGGTCCGGGTGGCAGCAGAGATCCTTCTCGTTTTCAGGTTATGTTTACACTGGTCTATCTTTATTTAATTCAAGAGCACAGACTGTGCTGCACAGTAAGGGGAATTTAAGAATACACTTTATCTACTGTATCCACATCTATAGAATTATTTTAACCACACAGGAATGTGAAAAGTTGAAAAAAGCAGCCACAAAGTGTGCTTTATCAACATACTTGAAAGAATTTGAAATATACTTTGCAAATAAAAGCAACCCTAACCCTAACCCTACCCCAAGCAGAGCAGGAAGTGTAAACTATAAAACAAAACATGCGACCTGCTGATATATTGCAGTAATGAAGTGCATGTTAAACACACTGCTGCAGCCTAACTGAACTACTTAAAACAAACAAACACACACTTAAACACATGATACTGTGACAGACATCACGCACAAGTCTGTGTGGATCCTAAGCTGGAGCACTGACACACCTAACTAGAGGCGCAGTATTAGAATCTTGTAAACGGTCAGCAGTAAACCATTTAATTATACTCAGTTTAAACTTAAGCATAACTTAGTGAGTAAAAAGTATTTTATTGCAGAACACATGAAAACGAGTTTCCGGATTAAACATGTTATTTAAAATGAACAACTATATTAGCAGTATATAATAATATTATTATTTATTTGTATAGATCTGAGAGTAGCCTGATGTTTCACCATTTTACATTTACAGAAATTCGCTATAAATGTTTTTAAACAACAAATATTACTATTTTTGTATTACCAGTTAAAGCACCATCTTTGGGCCATCCCATTTCTACCCTAAAAATGTCCTCTTAAAAAAACCAAACAAAAACATTGAAACATTTACCCTACAAGGCCACCCATGCAAAATGTCATGCCAGTCCATTCAAAGGGGTCGAAATCATTAACGTGCACAAACTGGTGCTTAACAGTAACTCCTACTCAACCCGAACTATGGTGGTACTGCAGCACTATACTTAACACTTTATTCTGTGAATAGAAGCGCAGCAAATCAACGTTTTCATTTTTATAAATGCAGTAGAAAGGTAAAGCACATATATGTGCACATAAATCAGTTTAAACAACAGCATCTGATGAAAACCAACACTGTAAATGTGCCTCCATATTGACTACGATTATCAAATTCAGACTAACCAACGGAAACAAATAAAGAGCAACATTATTTTATTTATAAGGTACCTCATTGGTCCTGATTTTTCGCGCTCCGGTTGTCTGAATATGTGAGTTCTTTAACGTCACACTGCCTTTCAGTTCATGAAGCTATGACTTTACAAATGCAGAATGTCTCACGGTTCATTTAGGAGTGATGCCAGTTAGAGAAAAACGCATCTTGAAACTAGTGAAGGTAGAGTAGCAGTTCCTCAGAATGAAAACAATGTCTATACTTTTACTTCTGTTTTCTCCATAACACAAAATATGGGGAAGAGCAGAATTGATTAAGTTTCATTTACTGTGAAATAATACTGCAGTTTAGGAACCAAATAAGAAGTTTGTCTCTTCAGGATGGTCAGAGTAACACATTACATTAACCAGCTACTTGTAATAAGATAACTTTTTTGAGTTCTTACAGTATTTCTTTTTTTAACCCTCCTATTAGGTTAAATTTTAGTTTTCCAAATAGCTTAAATGCTATTTTTCTTTTCATTTTCTATATAATATTTTATGACTTTTCCTAAGTTGGGTCATTAACTTATACACAGACACAGAAACTTATACACAGTTTTTTTTTTTTTTAGAACAGGTCATGTGTACAAATAAGATGTTTCGGGTCACTGTGACCCCGTGGCGTTTATCTATGTAGATTTGTGTGCAGGAATAAAACAAAATTCTTCTATTTGTTATTTTATTATTATCATTTTATTTGTATTATTATCTTTGGAAATGGCTGCACCTGTCTGGAGATATTTATAAACAAAAAAACAAACAATATATATCTACAAGGCAGAGCCTAACTTTCATGGTCAGTATTGCAACAGCATCTCACTGATAAAGACACTCCAAAATGAAGAGTTCCCAGGTTGGTAGTCAAAGAAGTTTTATCACAGCTCCTGGACTAAAAGAGCATAAGAGTAAAACATTTGCAATAAAAACATTTAATCAATTTAAGGCTGTTGGAAAACATGGATTGAGAATTGATTAGCAGTTTGCTACACATGTGGACTGGCAAAGCTATACTGGTGTTTTTTTCTGAAAAGAGACTAATATTGCAGATAGCAGACTGTTTGGTTCATATTGCATGTACTGCTTACAATTGACAGAGACCTTGTGTCTACAAGTTTCTTGCCCAGCATTGACTGCAAGCTAAAAAGATAACAATGCTGTGGACCAGAAGGGGCCAGGCTGTAAGACTTTGGAATGCAAAGCATAAAGGGGCTAAAAGGCTCCCAGGGACTGGCATTGGACCCAGAGTTTCTCAGAGAGATCGAAAGAGATAATGCCACTGGGATCAAAGGGGCAGATTTATGGACCTTTTTTCTCCAGGAGTGTGAGGAATGCACTGAGTTCAGAGGTTGTCACACTAGACACACACACACACACACACACACACACACACACACACACACACACACACACACACACACACACACACACACATTAACACTCACACAATAAATTAAATTACCTTGACAATTGGTTAATGTCAGAGAAAGGGGAGGTGGACCATCTATACAGAAGGGTATTTAATGTCATGCAAACATTGTAATGATGAGTATTCTGTTTGTCCTGTACCTGGGACCAGACTCCCTGCATATTTCAATAAACCTGGCAACTGATTGAAGAAAAGGACTCTGTGCATTTTCTTGAATCTACTTAATCACCATCATTTTTTGTAAGTTACTTCAAAGGGTGTTTAAATTAGTTTGAAATTGCATCTGGTCGATATGATCCAAAACATAACAGATGTACTTAAATTCTGAAAATAATAGGAGGGTTAAATTATAACATAGCCAAGTAATCAGATTACTTTTCAGGGCCAAAAGTAATGGTGATTACTTTGTGTTACTTTATTTAGAAATCGTGCATATTTTTCTTTGCATATCTGTCATCGGGGTTACCCTAAAAACGACATGTATAATGAGTGTGAAACATATTGAAATATTCTAAATACACACAGTTGAATAAATAGAATTGCATTTTTTTTCCAACATTTTATTAAGATGATGTCAATTTGAAAGAATAATGCTTTTTAAATGTATTTTTAATGAAAGAATGATTAGGCTAAATATATATCGATGCATAAACTGGTCAAGTTGCTAGTTTAAAGTATTGCCTGCTTTTAAAGGTATGGCAATTATTATTATTATTATTATTATTATTATTATTATTATTATTATTATTATTAGAGATGCATATTACTGCAATGCTGGCTGTGAGTTATATAAACGACAACTAATAATGAATAGAGCTGTATTATTCTAAACCAAAAACCATGATTTAACTGAGGACAAGATATTCACTGCTAGCTATCATTAGCATGCTTTTTTCAGAAATAAAAAAAAAAAAACACAAGTAAAATAGTTAACAAACCAGGAATAAACAGCACTCTAATTCATTTAGGGGCTGGTGTGTGGGCTGAAGTTCGTCTGTTTCTTTCCTTCAGAAAACAATATGTACAAATAACAGCCTGACACAATATTAACATTACAAGTGTTTTTTTTTTTTTTTTTAATTATTATTTATGGTTTTGCACGCATCAATTTGCACCGCATCAGCAACATTCAAGCCTTGTCACAGTTTGTATGTTGTTTGTGCAAAGCTCACAATAGTGTTGAATGTCTTTAACACTCACCCCTGCTATGCAGTGTTGTGGTCGAGAATGTCATTATGAAGCGCTCAGAGCTCTTGCTATTCAGTTTCCTGTGCAGCTCGGTTACTAGAAGCAGTGCAAAGCGTTTTCAAGACTTATTTTAACAGCTCCTCCTCTAAAACCTCTTTTTCCTTTATTGCACAGTTTCGAATTTGCTTTATTGCCTCATATGAATGTCACGACACTGGGTTACCAGCTTCACTGTAGAAACGCCTCCAGTTCTGAGAAACGCAACAGCCTGGAATTCAGAAAAGGTATACAAATGAGCTAAAGTTTGTTTTTCATATAAAGTGTCATTCTTTTTTTTTTGCTTAAACCAACGCTATCGATTCGGTGTTGTTATTGTTTCCTGATACAGTACCTGATTCGTGATTTGTTTGTTAGATTCACACAGATAGCCAATCTGCAATCAGGCTGTGTGATATCCAGCTGAGAAGGGGATTAGATATCAAGAGTGGATAGGGTGTGTTTGAAAAATTGACATATCCTGAAAGAAAACAAAGCACCAGATTATCTTCAGCATAGCGCGCGGTGAACCAGTAACAATGCAATCACTGCTATTGATCTGAAAGCCTTCTTTTAAGAAACAAAAAGCACAAAGGCTGCCTTTGACAGCACAGCAATGGCAGCATGTCACTAATGAAGCATAACAAACTTGATTACTACAATCCACGATCTTAATAAATGCAAACGCTCATTTATTGGATTTAACTCGAGGATGAATGGAGCACATCTGCAACTGTTACATTGGCAAGTGTGTAATACAAGTGGAGGAAGTGAACTCTATATAACGCATGAACATTGTGTCCAGTTTTGGTTAACCTGGTACCATGCAGGATGTCTGGAACAGTCCAGTTCTTTTTGATCCTGCTTTGGCTTTTGAGGACCCTTTGTGCTCAATTACTAAGATATATTTTTGGCACCTGAGAAATGTAGCTGTCCCACACTGTTTTATAACCTCTAGAGTTGAGTATAGCTGTGCTGAGTCATATGTAGGTGTCTTCCTGAGCTCACCAGGTACCTGGTCAGGTGAGCACGATGCCCTGTAGGAGTCTGCCTGAGCTCACCAGGTACCTGGTCAGGGGGTGTGCTGTAGCACGATGGGGAGAAACAGACCCTGCTGGTTTTGCCTTCCTAACCTGTGGGGATTTAGGAAGACACTGTTGAATCCCCAATAAAGACCGGCAATGGCACACAGCCAGAAACCCAGTCTCCCTTGACTGTATGACTCACCCTGCTCTACATGTGGCGTTTTCCATAGTAAAAGCATAGCAAAGAGTAATAAAGCACAGTGAAAGAACAGAAAAGGATAGGGAAGTATGGTAAAGACCAGTGAGGTATGATAAAGCATATTAATAAACATGGTGAACCAGGGTAAACTATGGTAAATGCATAGTATAACTATAGGAAAAACACGGTCAAACTGCAAAAATAGTGTGCTGAACTTTTCTAAAGGGACCCTACAGCTGTTTCTTACAGGCTGATTTCTTCTTGGCTGCCTCAGTGTCCCTCTACAGCACAAGCATTGTATGGAGCCCATTCATTGTGAGTGGTTCTGTTGCTCCAGTATTGAGTTCTGACCATTATTCTGTATCGGCCTTTACCTGAGGTGCTTTGAGCTTGTCTGGAGAATCCTACATGCCGGGCCTGAAAAGTCTTCCTTTTTTCCACTGAAATCATGCAACAGTGTGACTTTCCAACGCACCTCCATTATACAGACAGCTGATGGGGCTGACAGGGCGAGCAACATGACATTTGAAGCTGCTTATTCCTTGACCATGGGGTCTGCTTCTGAAAAGACTCCTGAAAGCTGGATTTCTGATATGAGATGTTTTGGGCAGCACTAAACTTAATGATTAGTGAGCACAACCCCCCTGTGTCGATCATAATAGTGAAATACGTTTCAGCTTTTTTTAAGGACAACAGACATGAGTACTACAGCAGGATCACATGCAGGCACTCTGTGGTCACGCTTGTTAGCTAGTTGTTACAGGTTAATAAAGTAAAATGAATGACCTGTCAAATGAAGTAGGCTTGAAAGAACACATTATGAAGTATCTCTTTAATATATCTCCAAATGAAAACTAGAGAAATGTGTGAAACAAGCCATCAGTTCTTTCAGCATATCGTCAAAGCTGATTCCTTTAACCCCTGGGAGTGGCATTGTCTCTGTTACAAATGGGCAAAGAAAAATGAGGCATTACCAGTATTAGGGACAGAGAACCCGATACGGGGTGTGTATTAATAATAATAATGAACAAATAATCCACACGATACAGTCAAATTTAATTCCTTAACAAAATGAGGTGATGTACAGTATCACTCCTTTAAAGAGTTACTATTGTAACTTTCTGTTTGAAGCTGACAGAAGGGGGCAGTTCTGTGCATTCCTCGTGAGTTCTCCTCTTATGTCCTTCTCCACTTGTGTCCTTCTCCAGGTGTGTCTCGGAGGCTTGGAGAGAAGAAAAGAGAGTCACTACAGACGCCACTGCTGCAGATAGGGGTCTTCACACCAGCACAGACTCCAGTGCAGCCCCACAAGCCTCAACGCCGGGGAACGTCACTGGTTCAAATCCATCAGAAGCTCCTGTGGATCTCCAATAAGGGGCAGAAAAACAGATAAACAGTGAACAACAGCAATACAGGAGCAGACCTATATAATATGTTAGATGAGCTCCAAGGTTTTAAAGCTCAGCTCAACCTGTTTTATTTTAATTTATGATTAGTAGATAATCCATTACATCCATTAAAATAGCAGGTACTTTATTGACAGTCTGGTACCCAAGTCTGTCTGTCCGTGGATGTGTGTGTGTGTGTGTGTGTGTGTGATTCTGTGTAAATGTGTGTGTGTTTTGAGTGTTTCTACTGTAATGTGTCATTCCCATTGTATTGTTAATTGTACACACAGAGGTTATTTCTGCTCTTATTGTTTTGATATTCCTGTGTGTGTGTGTGTTTTAGTGTTAAGTGATCTACTGTTGTGGGGGAGCTGTGAGAGAGCGGGGCACTATTTCCAAGGGGTCAGTGCTCCATGGGGGTATTGATCTGAACCAATCCTTTTATATATCATTTAGGGTGTGTGGTATTTGACTTTTGGTATTGCACTTCACTTTAATATAGGATTGAGCACTGTGTGTATTATTATTTTCTTACTTTTTGTGGATTTTTATTAATTGTTGTTTTCACAGGTGGGATTGGGTGGTGATCAAGGTCTTAATCAGTTAATTATAATTTTTTACTTTCTCTCCTCCTGTGTCTTATCAGTAATTGGTATTATCAGGAGTCTAAGCCAAATGCATTCAGTCAATTTGTTAGTGACACTGAAATCAAATAACAGAACAATGAAAAGAATTATACAATTAAAATGATTATTTTTGTGTTTGTTTATCCGTGAAACATGTGACATAACACTGACGGCACAGATTCCACGGGATCTCTGAATAAAGACTTCTTGGTGCTTGTCATAAAGATGGCCAGAGTGGGGGATGTCCGACCAGAAACAGGAAAATAAACAAAGACAGAGGTGGAGTTTGGTGGAGCTGAGCGAATGGTCTCGCTTTAGCGTTTAATGAATGAACAGAACAGACAGAAAATAAACGGTGGTAACAAACAAAAACACAGGACACGGCACTGGTAGCCAAAATAAACAGACAAACACAACGGACTATCACTAAACAAAACACGGTGAGCTTCTTTAACAATTATTATTTTATTATTTGTTCTTATTACCTCCGTCTCCAATCCCATTCTCCACTCACCGAACACACAACCCAGAGCGGGTGAAAACATGTAGCTTTTATGCAGCTGTACCAAGACTTGATTGCTAATCAATCATTCAATTGGAGTCTTGGTACAACTGCAAGTGAATTAATAAAGTGCAATTCCCTTTGCTCACATATTATTACATTTTACTTGCACGTGAAGTGCTGTGCAATCCTTGTGCCTAAATACAAATATACGTTTTAAACACTCATGTTACACAGACCCGTTTATATCCTGTGTACCAATGACTATACACCAACATTAACACACAACAGATAACCCAAAATACACACAGGGGCGGGCACTTTGCCACATAGGCTGCTACTGGCCACGCTGTCAGCAGACGTGCTGACAGTGGGGTGAATCTCTCCTCCCGCTGTACCACTGGCAGCGGAAATGCTGCCAATGGTGCGGTTGTCAGCAGACGTGCTGACATCTCCCAGACTGACTCCTTCAGCCGGGGCAAGCCGGGGCGGAAAAGCTGCTGGAGTTGGTGGTCTCCAGACCTCCCCCAAGATCTCCAGCAGCGAAACTGCTGCAGGGGAAGGTGGTCTACTGACCTCTCCCCACTTTATTGCCGGCAGCTCCCTATGGGGGGACTCCAGCCCCCAGAACTCCTGCAGTGAAATTGTTGCAGGGAAAGGTGGTCTCCTGACCTTTCCCCCCTTTTTCATAGCTGGCAGCTCCCTCTGGTGGGGCTCCAGCCACACTGACCCCTGCGGCCAAGCAGAGCCGACTGCATACACCCTCTGCTGGTGGAGGTGGCGGAGGCAGAGGCAACTCCTGCTGCTCTGCTCCTGGCGGTGGCGGAGGCAGAGACAGTTCCTGCTGCTCTCTTTGTGATGGTGGGGGAAGTGATACCAGCAGGCATTCATCCTCTGCTGGTGAGGGAAGTGATACCAGCAGGCATTCATCCTCTGCTGGTGGGGGTGGCGGAGGCAGAGGCAGCTCCTGCTGCTCTGCTCTTGCCGGCTGAGGTGGCGGAGGCGTGTAGTCTCCTACCGGTGAAGGTGGCGGAGGCAGAGGCAGCCCCTGCTGCTCTGCTCCTTCCGATGGAGGTGGCGGAGGCAGAGGCAGCTCCTGCTGCTCTGCTCCTGCCAGTGGAGGAGGGAGCGGCATGTAGTCTCCTGGCGGCTGAGGTGGGAGCGGTGTGTAGTCTACCCTTGTTTCGGGGGACTGGTCCGGCTCTCCCTCTCTTGCAGGGGACTGGTGTGGCTCTCCCTCTGGCTCTGGAGGTAAAACCAGCAGGCATTCTTCCTCTGCTGCTGGAGATAGAAGCGGTGGATGCTCTGCATTCCTCTTCCCCTTTCCCCTTCTCTGCCTCCTCCTCACCTTCCTCTCCTGGGCCAGTTCCTCCTCTCCCTCTTGGTAGGGGCAGCTCACCACCGGGTGCCCGAACTCCCCACAGGCAAGGCACCAGCCTTGGTCCTCTAGACCACCGAGGAGGTCCTCCAGATCCTGGCAGCCATTTCTCCAGTTCCAGCCTTCCATTTTTTATTTATTTATTTTTTGTTGTTGTTGTTTTTTGTTTTGTTTTGTTTTTTTTTTAAACCAGAAACTGCGGTCCCTGCTCCCGTCGGCGTCTAGGTGGCGCTGGTAATCCCACGATGACACCACGTGTCACTAAGACGGCCTGAGTGGGGGACATCCGACCAGAAATAGGAAAATAAATAAAGACAGAGGTGGACTTTGGTGGAGCTGAGCGAATGGTCTCGCTCAGCATTTAATGAACAGAACAGACAAAAAATAAACAGTGGTAACAAACAAAAACACAGGACATGGCACTGGTAGCCAAAATAAACAGACAAACACAACGGACTATCACTAAACAAGGTGAGCTTCTTAAACGATTATTATTTTATTTTTTATTCTTATTACCTCAGTCTCCAATCCCGTTCTCCACTCACTGAACACACAACCACGAGTGGGTGAAAACATGCAGCTTTTATGCAGCTGTACCAAGACTCGATTGCTAATCAATCATTCAATCATTCAAATTCAGTCTCGGTACAACTGCACGTGAATTAATAAAGTGCAATTCCCTGTGTTCACGTTTATTACATTTTACTTGCACGTGAAGTGCTGTGCAATCCTCGTGCCTAAATAGAAATATATATTTTAAACACTTGTGTTACACAGACCCGTTTATATCCCATGCACCAATGACTATACACCAACATTAACACACAACAGATAACACAAAATACACACAGGGGCGGGCACTTTGCCACAGCGCTATATCCTTTAGAACCCATTGGGGAATGTAAACCAACTGGACTGAACAAACTGCTCTGCTACCTAAGAAGGGATTTTTTCTATTGTATTTCTTCTTCTTTCTTACTTTAAATGCATGAAGCTGAAAATAGCCTGCTGTCAGTCTAGCGCATGTAAAAAAAATACTACACAAGGATGCAGAAGTCTCTAGACTCTCAGAATAGTTCAAAGGCACTGTCACAAAGACGGCCGGAGTGGGTGACGTCAGAACCAGGAAGGCAATACACAGAGACAAAACAGATGAAGTGAAATGGTGCTTGCGCCGGTTTATTGTAAATAAAAGGTTCAATCAAACAGAAAACAGGACATGGCACTTTACACCAAAACAAAAAGACACACAAAACGGACTATAATGAACAAACACTGTGAGTTTTAATAAACAAGTATCGTGCTTGTCCCACCAGCACGCAACAGCAATTGATATTACACTTTTTGGTTTCTCCTCCTCTCTCTCCCATTCCCTACTCACCTAGCACCCAAACCCCGAGTGAGTAAAATGTGCATCTATATATACTGTTGTGCTGGGATTCAATTACTAATTAATTATTCACTTGAATACTAGCACGTGAATTAATTATGTGCAACCTCGTGCTCACATATTAACTACTTTACATACACGTGAAGAGATGTACAATACCGTGCCTAAATACAATTATACATTTCTAAACACACGTGAAACACAGACCCATTTATATCCTGTGTACCAATGCCTACACACCAACATTTAACACACCACACGCAACATATAACAGACAGTATACACAGGGGCGCACTTTTTAACAGGGGGAGTCAATATTTTACAGGTACAATGATCGTTTACTGCTTAATTATTGTACGTCGATGATATCTAATGGTGATACTTCGTTAGCGCCATCTACTGGTTGCTGAATGTCTCTCAGTTCAAAAGAAGGCTGAGAGCTGTGTAGGCATGCCTTAGATGGGTAAATTACTGCTCAATAATACCTGACATGAGACATTTTATAAAATGGAACTGTATGGGTTGAAGCATTTGACTACTAAAATAAATGTGCTCTGTGCTTGTACCCACAATCCATGTCTGGACTCTACACTGCCTTCTGGCCTGTATTAATATCAAACTAGCCAGCCCATTGTTACAAGTGCATCCAGTGACCTCAGATTTCAGGATGATTGTGGGCGGAACTAGTGAGATGGAAACTTGTCTTACCCATTTCTGAAATCATTATTCTATTGAAGTATTCTGGGTGATTGTAGCTAATAATTCCATAAATCATATCTGGTGCACACCTCCACTTGTTATATATGCCTCAAATGTCCAGTTTTATTTGAAAACATGAAATCTGGTATTACAGCTGGTTAAAGAAACCTCTGTTTGATATCAGTGCTTTCAGACAGTGTTGCACTGGCTTGGTCATTTAGAATGGAGGGTGCCCCCACCACTCCATGTTTTCTGTCTTGTCAATAACGAATCAGCTGCTTCCCCTCCTGACTGATATGTTTTCAGCCAGTCACATGATCCAGAACACACTGCTGAGGGTAAATGACCCAGGAAGTGTAAGCATAATATATTTCCTGTGAAAAGGCAGAGAAAACATAAACCTAAAGTAGTAACAGAAATCATGTTTTAAAATGAAAACACTGTAACATGTGTGCATTTCAGACCTGCACATGTGAGACTTGTTTAGCTAATGGGAGTGCATGATAAGTAAGATCTATTGAACTATGTTGATAGCTACAGTTATTTTATTCCAGGGTTATTCATCAGTCTGAGCAATGCAAAATCCTTTAACATTGTATTATTCATGTTTTCAAATTCATCATACACTATTGTTTGGGAGTAGATGTAATCTAATAGGATTGACAAGATTTTGTTTTGCTGCCAAGGCTGATGGAATCCATCGCTGGCTTACCTTGGGATCAGATCTGCTTTCTCCACCAGGCTGTGTGAGTCTGAAACTGGTGTATGTTTGTCCACAATCAGACGCACATCCAGCAACAGCTCTCAGACTGTGAAGGAAAGGATTTTACTCTGTGAGCAACATTATTTCATATCATTTCACATTACAAAGTGAAACTTTAGCAATTTGTCTAATGAATTAAGCAGCCCAGCTCCTGCGATAATGTCTTTCTCACAGCGGTAGAGACCGCCTCAGCAGCTATAGGACAGAGGTATAAAATTATCAGTGCCAAAAAAAGTCTAACAGTATTTACCATGTTAATGTCAAATATGGTTCACTGATCATTTGTATCATTTTCCAAATAAGCAATTTCAGGTTACCCAATAAATATTTGACTTACCCATCCCCAGTCTTACCTCATTAGCCTTCTGTTTCTCCTTATTGCAGAGAAGTTATCTGATTCCCAGGACTGCAGAGCAGAACCTCTCCCAGAAACTGGACATTGTGAGCTTGGAAGTGGTGCTCTTCAAGAGGCCTGGACGAGGTCTCAGACTCCTCTCCACTCTTTCCTCCTTCAGTCACAGTTCTGGTACTGGGACATGGTTGAGAAGGGCTCTTGTTCTACACATTGTTGTTCTGCAGTAGGCTTTGTTATTGTGTGCCCTGATGTGGGAAGGTAATCCTGTAGTAAAGCGGAGATTGTTGATGTATTGTTAACTACACATGCTAGGTTGAGTTTAAAATGAGATCTTAAACTACGGATGAGAAAATGTTGCTCAAACCTTCCATTTCATGGGTCCCCAAGGGTCTCACCTGGTCAAGACACAGCTGTCTGGTGTGCAAGATGAATCATAAAGTCAGGGGACTGCAGGTTCGTGTCCGATCTTTGCTGTGGATTTCAGGGGGAGGGTTTCATTGGCTCTGGTGCTCCTGTGGGTTAGGGAGGCAAAACCAGCAGGGACTTTTGCATTCCATAGCTTGCTGACACCCACTCTCAAGCTCCCTGGTATAAAGAGATGATTGGCTTGGTCGTGGGATCGGAGGACCTTCAGTTCTACTGAGCAGCAAGTCTGATGGAATCCACCACTGGCTTTACTTTGGGATGAGATCTGAACTTTCTCCACCAGGCTGTGTGAGTCCGGAACTGGTGTATGTTTGTCCACAATCAGACGCACATCCAGCAACAGCTCTCAGACTGTGAAGGAAAGGATTTTACTCTGTGAGCAACATTATTTCATGTACCGGATTTAATCAGATTTAAGACACACTTTGTTGACTGAACATACGGGGAGCAACTTGGATTTGAGTTATTCTGGTGAGCTTGAACAAGAGCTACTGCACACAGTAATGCACACTACAGTAATTACTCTTGATGCAGTACCACTATATTAAAATGGCTATGCAGGAAACTTAGATACATTTTATGATGCAGTGTTTATAAGAAAAGACCTCTTGTTTGTGGAAGAAAATGGAATGTGAATTTTGGGCACTTGTACCAGTACTTGCGTCCAGCTTGTACCTGCACTGAACTGCTCCATACCTTGCTGCATTCAACTACCGCTCCTAACTATAACTACTTCCTGTATCTTGTATTTGATTTTACTCTTATAGGTAAACTCACTCACGTTTTTTGTAATTGCTCTTATTTGAAATCATTCTCATCCATTTAACATAATTACTATGTGTGTTCCTATTGGACTTTACTTGTATGAGCAAATATTTACTATAACTTTTAACTGCTCTTAGTCGATATCGCTCTTATAATTATTTACTGTATTCTTTATTTTGCTGTTACTTGAATTTGATCTTACTCTATTTTTATAACTGCTGTTATCTGTATGTGATATTTTATAATGTGTTAACTTGTAATGTGATATTGTATAATGCAATACTTTGTACTGTGATATTTTGTAATAATTGTAAGTCGCCCTGGATAAGGGCATGTGCTAAGAAATAAATCAATAAACAGTCTTACCTCATTAGCCTTCTGTTTCTTTCTATGGCAGAGAGAAGTTATCTCATTCCAAGGCTGTGTTCATCGTTTGCCACCTCTCTTGTCTGCACATGTCTGCAGACAACACAGGTGCACAAACGCTTTCCTAATGGAACGCAGGGCAGGCTGGTGTTTCGGCTTGACACCCTGTTTCTTCTCTTTGCCCCTGCCCTTTTTGAAAACAGTGGTGCAGATCCGCTCCCAGACACTGGGGACATTGTCACCTGGGGAGACGTGCTCCTCAGGGGTCCTGAATGAGGTCTTGGACTCCTCTTCACTATCTCCTCCTTTAATCACAGTTTTGTTACTGTGGCATGGATGAGGCAGTATGGATGAAGCCTTTGGTTTCACATCCAAATTCACTGCTTTGGAGAGTCTAATTTGACACTCTGTGTCAGTGTTATGCCTGGTCGGTTCAAGGCACTTCATGTAATTCCCAGCCTCTATAGGAGAGACAACCACCCCAGGTTTTTGTGTCACCTCATCCAGCTGAACCTCTCCTCTGGTGGCTATGCTCTCAAGATGTTCTGCATCGTCCAGGATCACACTATTGGGCCTCGTGCTAGGTGTGAGAACATCTCTTTCACACTCCTCATCTGAACTGAAACTATACTCACTACCTAGCCATGATATTGGGGAATCTTTGAGCCTTTGACGATGGTAGTCATCGTCTTTATCCCAGTCTCTCATCAAAGCCTGATACTTTGATTTAATTTGCATTTGCTTCCGGTTTAAATCATTCTGCAATACGCCCACGAATGCCTGAAGCTGCCTGAGTTCTTCTTTGATTTCTGTTACAGGGTGTACAGGGGCCTCCCTCTGCGATGCTTCTCTTGCGCAGTCAACTGTAGCAGGAATATTCACTGAGTTGTTTTGTGAGAATGAATTCTTTGTAATTCGAAGCCATTCTTCCAGAGTGACCAGGTTCTGCTTTATTGCTCTGGATTTTTTGTTTTTGGGTGATTCGCTTTGCTTCAGTTGTACGTCCTCTGCTTTTGCAGGCTGTACAGGGGCCTCCTCCCCCGATGCTTGTCTTGTGAAGTCAAGCGTAGTACAAGTTTTCATAGCAGCTGTTCTCACAGGGTTGATTGCTGAATATGAATTCTTTGTAAGCCGAAGCCATTCTTCCAGAGTGACCAGGTTCTGTTTTATTGCTCTGAAGTTTTTGTTTTCGGGTGATTCGCTTTGCTTCAGTTGTACGTCCTCTGCTTTTGCAGGCTGTACAGGGGCCTCATCCTCCGATGCTTGTCTTGTGAAGTCAAGCGTAGTACAAGTTTTCATAGCAGCTGTTCTCACAGAGTTGATTGCTGAATATGAATTCTTTGTAAGCCGAAGCCATTCTTCCCGAGTGACCAGGTTCTGCTTTATTGCTCTGGATTTTTTGTTTTCGGGTGATTCGCTTTGCTTCAGTTGTACGTCCTCTGCTTTTGCAGGCTGTACAGGGGTCTTCTCCCCCGATGCTTGTCTTGTGAAGTCAAGCGTAGTACAAGTTTTCACAGCAGCTGTTCTCACAGAGTTGATTGCTGAATATGAATTCTTTGTAAGCCGAAGCCATTCTTCCCGAGTGACCAGGTTCTGCTTTATTGCTCTGGATTTTTTGTTTTCGGGTGATTCGCTTTGCTTCAGTTGTACGTCCTCTGCTTTTGCAGGCTGTACAGGGGCCTCCTCCCCCGATGCTTGTCTTGTGAAGTCAAGCGTAGTACAAGTTTTCATAGCAGCTGTTCTCACAGGGTTGATTGCTGAATATGAATTCTTTGTAAGCCGAAGCCATTCTTCCAGAGTGACCAGGTTCTGTTTTATTGCTCTGAAGTTTTTGTTTTCGGGTGATTCGCTTTGCTTCAGTTGTACGTCCTCTGCTTTTGCAGGCTGTACAGGGGCCTCAAGTTTTCTCCCCCGATGCTTGTCTTGTGAAGTCAAGCGTAGTACAAGTTTTCATAGCAGCTGTTCTCACAGGGTTGATTGCTGAATATGAATTCTTTGTAAGCCGAAGCCATTCTTCCAGAGTGACCAGGTTCTGTTTTATTGCTCTGAAGTTTTTGTTTTCGGGTGATTCGCTTTGCTTCAGTTGTACGTCCTCTGCTTTTGCAGGCTGTACAGGGGTCTTCTCCCCCGATGCTTGTCTTGTGAAGTCAAGCGTAGTACAAGTTTTCACAGCAGCTGTTCTCACAGAGTTGATTGCTGAATATGAATTCTTTGTAAGCCGAAGCCATTCTTCCCGAGTGACCAGGTTCTGCTTTATTGCTCTGGATTTTTTGTTTTCGGGTGATTCGCTTTGCTTCAGTTGTACGTCCTCTGCTTTTGCAGGCTGTACAGGGGCCTCCTCCCCCGATGCTTGTCTTGTGAAGTCAAGCGTAGTACAAGTTTTCATAGCAGCTGTTCTCACAGGGTTGATTGCTGAATATGAATTCTTTGTAAGCCGAAGCCATTCTTCCAGAGTGACCAGGTTCTGTTTTATTGCTCTGAAGTTTTTGTTTTCGGGTGATTCGCTTTGCTTCAGTTGTACGTCCTCTGCTTTTGCAGGCTGTACAGGGGCCTCATCCTCCGATGCTTGTCTTGTGAAGTCAAGCGTAGTACAAGTTTTCATAGCAGCTGTTCTCACAGGGTTGATTGCTGAATATGAATTCTTTGTAAGCCGAAGCCATTCTTCCAGAGTGACCAGGTTCTGTTTTATTGCTCTGAAGTTTTTGTTTTCGGGTGATTCGCTTTGCTTCAGTTGTACGTCCTCTGCTTTTGCAGGCTGTACAGGGGCCTCATCCTCCGATGCTTGTCTTGTGAAGTCAAGCGTAGTACAAGTTTTCATAGCAGCTGTTCTCACAGAGTTGATTGCTGAATATGAATTCTTTGTAAGCCGAAGCCATTCTTCCCGAGTGACCAGGTTCTGCTTTATTGCTCTGGATTTTTTGTTTTCGGGTGATTCGCTTTGCTTCAGTTGTACGTCCTCTGCTTTTGCAGGCTGTACAGGGGTCTTCTCCCCCGATGCTTGTCTTGTGAAGTCAAGCGTAGTACAAGTTTTCACAGCAGCTGTTCTCACAGGGTTGATTGCTGAATATGAATTTTTTGTAAGCCGAAGCCATTCATCCCGAGTGACCAGGTTCTGTTTTATTGCTCTGGATTTTTTGTTTTCGGGTGATTCGCTTTGCTTCAGTTGTACGTCCTCTGCTTTTGCAGGCTGTACAGGGGTCTTCTCCCCCGATGCTTGTCTTGTGAAGTCAAGCGTAGTACAAGTTTTCACAGCAGCTGTTCTCACAGGGTTGATTGCTGAATATGAATTTTTTGTAAGCCGAAGCCATTCATCCCGAGTGACCAGGTTCTGTTTTATTGCTCTGGATTTTTGGTTTTTGGTGGCCTCGCTTTCCTTCAGCTGCATGTTCTCCCCTTTCCCAGGGTCTTTATCTCTCTGAGACACTTTGTTGCACTTTCCCTTCTTCTCAGGTGTTACTGAGATGTCTTGCAGCTCTTTCAGTAGGAGGTCTGTATTGACAGTGTCACAGTCCTCTGAACCAACCTATACACAGGAGAGGGAAAGACCCTGAGATCCAAATACTTCTTTATAAGAGAGTTACGCTCACAGTGCCATTTGAACATTAAAACCATTTTTACCATTAATATTGGTTTATGCTAATTTACCATTTTTTTAGCTTACCCAACTGTATACAATGCTTGTGTAAGCTATTTCTATTGTACACTATGTTGTACTTTAACCCTGGTAGGTAACTTTTTATTAACTTTATTAGAGCAGATTTTACCAGTGCGTCATCCTGATAAAAGAAATCAATTATTATTGATCACGTTTTTGTTTGTCCTGAAGACAGCATTGCATACACCAGACCAGTGGTCACACACCCAAATATCGCCACGGGCCAGCATGGAGGCCCGCCAAAAAGTGCATGGGCTGCCACCAGGAAATGTTACTTTAACTTTAATAAATAGTATGACTAGATTTGCAAACACATATTAGCTAAAACGTCTTCAGGAATGAAAAAAAAACATATATATATACATTTAATTGGTTACAGTTTTGACTTGCATTTTCACAAATCAGATACAATTGATGAGACTGTAACGTTGTTACCTTACAACCAGCTCCAACAATGTGTTGTTACTCAGCCCCAAACACCCTGTCATTATTACAGACCACTTTACACCTAGTTTCTGTATCGGTTTGTTATGCTGATAAAAAAATCTGGCTTTTCAAACAGGCATCTCGCAAACACCTTATGAGGCTGTCTTTGTTTGCAAATCAAAAACTGGACTAAGCACATCCACTTTGCCCCCAGAGATCTATTGTAAACTGCAGAAAGAATAACTTGAAGAAATGATGAATGTACAAAATACTGCGTCAGCCATCAATGACATGGAGGTATGAAGAACACAGCAAAGCGACTGCAAAAATGCAAAACAAAAAATGTTCGGGTAAAAGCAAATCCGTAATCTTTATACAGTGCTGCTGCATTAGGCAACCTTTTTCTGGCTCCATGTTTTAAAACAGACTGTTACTTTCGTTTCTGAAAATATCTAAACTAAACTGAACTCCCCCAGTTATTTGTAGACTAATTATTATTACTTGTATATGAAATGGAAAAGGGATCAATTTCCCCAAGTGGCTCATTGGTGAAACGCAATGTTAGAATGGCGTAACCTGGAAAATATTGACTTTCCTGTTTGTGACAAAGATAAAAGAGAAAGAATGCAATACAGGATGATAAGAGTTTTACTGAAGAACGATCCACCATAAACAAAGACTGTAAGGCGTTTGGTAACTCTGACATTCTTTGTTTGCGTATTGTTTATTTTGGTCCTACTAATGACACACACTTTAAATAATATCTTGATTTTGTTAAGTATTGTTTGTATTCTTACTGTAATTTATAAATTTAAATGTGCATTTAATTGCATTTCATTACAGGTGGACGTTACCCCACACATGGTGGCTGTTCATGAGGAAAACCAAAGATCTGATGATACTGCTGAAAGAATCTCTGGTTATCAAGATTCTGCAGTGGCAGAAGCGGTTGCATTGAGTGTAGTCTGAGAAAAGGTGTCTTCTGGAGCGCATTCACGCGTTGAATGTAACGGTGCAATGTAATGGTGCATGCTATTGGTGGGGATTCATCTGGCAATGAAGGTTATGGTGCCTCTGTTCGGTGCTTTGTCTGTAAAAATGAAAAGTGATACCATAAAACAGAGAGAAAAGGCACGCAAAAGCTTTCAACACCGGGCAAATAAAATGAAAAGAGAAGCAATAAAAAGTTCTCTCCTAGAAATGTTGGCACTAGCGTTACCATTCCTGTGCCTGAGTTGGATCATGGGAGAGGAGATACAAAAATTATATTAGCTGTTATTATGGAAGTTGTAGATGGTGACTTCTATCCCATATCACAGAAGCTTCTGTCATTAGAAAATGTGACGGGGCTCCCAAGTGGCGCATCCAGTAAAAGTGCTCCACGTGGAGTGCAGGATGTGCCCTATAGTCTGGAGATCGCAGGTTAGACTCCAAGCTATGTCACAGCCGACCGTGATGGGAGTTCCTAGGGGGTGGCGCACAATTGGCCGAGCGCTGCCTGGGTAGGGAGGGCTTAGGTCGGCAGGGGAATTCACAGATCACCGCGCATCAGTGACCACTGTGGCCTGTATTGCGCCTGCTGTTCTGCAATGGAGTTGCCAGATCTGTTTTGTCCTCCAGCGCTATAGGTCTGGTGGCCTCGCTGTGGATCCGCAGTGCGGAAAATGACGGATTGGCAGAGCACGTTTCGGAGGACGCGTGCTCCAGCCTCCAATCCCCGAGTCGGCAGGGGGGTTGCGAGCAGTGAGCCGAGGATACAGATAATAATAATAATTGGGCACACTAAATTGGGGAGAAAATAGGGTTAAAAAATTGCAGACGACTAAATTTAAAAAAAAAAAAAAAAGAAAATGTGAGGGCTTGAAAAATGTGGTTGCAAAAAAGTGTCATACTGAGAAGCGGTGCAAATGTTTAACCAAAGGTCTACTGTGCAGCTCAAAATGCCATAGCAGTACTCCTTGCTGTAACAAATAAAAGGCTAATGAAAACAACAATATTTGTCTGAGTATGTAATATCTGAAACAAAAACACATTGGAAATGTGAAAAAATGCCAAGTTATTAAAAGTGCCCAGCCACACAAGCCAAGTTTCAAGAAACCATTGGGGCAACCTTGCCCAGCACAAAGCAAATTGGCACAACTGTAAAACCGATGGGGGCCTAGATTGCCCCAATTGTTTTTACTAACTTGGCTTGTGTTTTACAAGCACAATAAAAACAGATGAAACACATGAAAAACACAAAACAAGTTAGTAGAAACAATTGGGGCAACGATGTGAGTTTTGTGTTTTATTTTGCTCTGTGAGCATTGTTTTGTGTCAAATTTGCAATAAATCAGCGCAAGCAAGCGCCTTCACCATTTCACCTTGCAGTACTGTGTGTTTCTTCCGGGTTTGACATCACCACTACAAGCCATCCGTGAAATATGGTGTCAGAACCAGGACAACTGTGCCTCCAGGTGAAAGACCGGGGATACTGCGGGTGAAGTTTTACTTTCTTTTTTCAAGTGGATTGTTTTTTAGTCTTTTTTGTTTAAAGAGGTGTGGGGGTTTTTTATTATTATTATTAACGAGTCATATAGCAGACACTTTTATCCAAAGCAAATTACAGAGACTTAGGAGTGAACTATGCATCACAACTGCAGCTGCAGGGTCACCTGCAATAGGACCTCGGTTTTACGTCTCATTCGAAGGACAGAGCACGAGGTTAAGTGACTTGCTCAGAGTCACACACAGCGAGCCAGTGGCTGAGCTGGGAGTGAACTGGGAGCCTCCTGGTAACAAGCCCCTTTCTTTAACCACTGGACCACTCTTCTACCTGGCAGGTCATGTCAGAAGGTGACTGTGTGAGAAGACACTCTTAAAACCAGAAGAGCTCATCTACTGCATGAAGAAGCATATAGAGAAGCACATTATTTTCACCTATGAATGAATATACAGTAGGCAATGTATCCCTATTAACTTACTGTGCAGCAGCAGGCAGCCTTGGCCTCAGGAGCTGAAGCAACTCCTTTCATCTTCTTCTCAGTTTTGAGACATCGTCCCTCATGCTCCATCTTGAAAAACAGAGAAAACACAAGATCAGTTTAACAGTCTGAGTTTTATGCATGCACAATGATTTACTCTCTCCAGTGGAGTCAGATTCTGTATCAACATGTAGGTTAAAATCACCCAGTAGAAGAATCCTATCATAATGTACAGTCAATGAAGATAGCAAGTTACTAAATTCAGTTAAAAATAACGGGTTTGACTTGATAATTACAATATGAACAGGTAGTGCACTATCTTGTGTTAATGTTAACAGTTCAAAAGATGAATAACCTGGGACAGTAACCTGATTCATTCTATGTTCACTAAGGAAAATAGTAGCAAGTTGTTTTGTTAATGATCTGAAGTCATCATTTAGAACTTAAGATGTCTGTTTCTTATGTCATCTGTACCTATGGGTATAATGACCACAGACTCTTTTTTACCGATTATTTAATAATTTGCACACTCTTGATTCAATGTCGTTAGTTTTTGCTCCAGAGAGGCAAGTAACAGTTCTGTTTATAGTGTCTTTACCGCTAAAATCACTGTCAACGTGGTGAACAATTGAGTCACCTACAAGACCTCCACCCTATTTACAGTCAACGCATGGCCAATGTTGCTCAGTGCTTGGAATCTGTCAGATAATTTGATCTTCTCTGTATTTTGACTACTTATTTGCCTCCTCTTCTTACCTTTTCTAACCTTGTTTATTCCACCGATAGCATCAAAGAAAAAAAAAAACATAAATCAATGATGACACTGCACACACAGCTCAACCAGTTAGATGTCAGTTTCCTAAAATTTGGTAAGTATTACCAGGTATTACCCCTGATTTGTGAGGTCAATGTATTTCACTCACAGCATAGTACAGGCACATCACATGTCACTGTGCATAAAGCAGACTATATATTTTTGTATGACTTTTTTTAAACACATAGCCTTGATATATCATAAATGTATACAAAGATTCCCTACGTCATATACTACAGTACTTAAGGATTGCGTGGTTCTTCATATTATTTAACATCACTCATAGACTTTTATAATCCAGTATTTTACTGGTTTTGATCAGGGTGCTAAATATTGTCGTGAAAAATAATCCCTACCTTGGCTTCCAGAAGAGCAGAACCAGACTTCAGCTGAATAGATTCAGGAATGCAAGCAATCCCCAACGACTAGATTTATTTTCTTTTAAAATGTTTTTTTTTGCCTTTAATAAACTGTCACAAACAGGATCAAATTGCCCAAATCAACAAGCATTAATTATAAGTAAAGAAATAGATGAAAGCCAAATTTAGTCTGGAATTATAATAATTATTAACTGTTGAAATGTATTTTGTTTATCTCCTATCCCGCACCAATTGAATACTTTTTTTTTTTTTTTTAATTACACTTTTTGTTTTTTTTAAAGACTTGGATTATTAAAGCAAAAAAGACAAACAGATACTTTCTTCCAGGATCCAAACGAAATTCAGTGCAGAATGTCTTCCGAAAACTGCCGAAAAAACAATTCTATGCCAGATCTATCTAACAAGGTCGCTTTTTGTTAAAGAAAATTCAACCTCAAAAATACGTCCTTCTTCCGCTAAACTGTCAACACCACTAAACTGCCCGCCAACTTACAGCACAGGAATCCGCACAAAATGTTACGTCACAACGCCGGCCTGACGTGCCTCGTTTCCCTGGAGACGGTGTACAGTGCTAGCGGCCTGTTCAGTTCCCGTCCCCAGAGTTTTACACATCGCCCCTTCCCAGCTTGAGAAAATGGTTCTGTAGTTTTAGTTCCGGCAAGTTTTAAAGCAGCATATTGTTCCACAGTAGACGCAGATTTAAGGGGGGGGAGGGGGGGTTGTCAACCGGGACATTTGTCCAGGACACTGAGCTGTCGAGGGGGCCCGCAGCCCAGGTTAAAATAAATACATAAATAAAAATGTCTATTTTCCAGTTTAAAATCCAACCCGCTTGCCTGTGATCGCGCTGCTAAACACTGGAATCTCTTACTGGCCACGCGCACGCTGGAGGACGCGAGAGAGCGTGAGAGACAGAGCGCGAGAGGGAGACTAACAGAAAACAATTGAAAAACTTTGCGGCGCAGCGAAACAAACAAACAAAACAAAAACTCAAATTTCGGTTTAAAATCCTATAAAAATGAAGTAACGACAACACCAAATGAACCCGAACAACTGGTCAACGAGAGTTTTGGCGGCGCTACGGTTCCAAATAACGGGCCTGAAGAGTCAGACAGTAAGGAGGAGTCGTTGCCGGTCTGCTCACAGCGGCAATTAACGAGCAAGGTAACTTCAATCTGCCTTTCGCTTTAACCCACAGACTTGTGGGATAACATTCTGGAGAGAGTCGACAAAACTACAAAATCCATTGAAGCACAAAACATCGAACTGTCAGTGGTAGGTGAATTACTTGAACTTGAATACTGTATGCTAATAGTACGAGTTCTGCGTTTTATCTTCTGTTAGATAACTCATGCTTCTCTCAGTATTTGTCATAAAATCAAACAGCAAAGCTTTGTTTTTATCTTGAAGTACTATTATAATATACTGTAGAACCGAGACAATGAAAACATTCATAGCAGAAGTAAATCATAAAAGGTTTTTACTCCAGTCAGCAAATTGTAAAATTTGCTTGGGAGCAGATTCTGACGCTTAAGCAGACACAGGTGTGTATTTTCCTATTGGTTACAGGTACGTTCTCGTGAAATCATTTTGGAACTACCTTGTTGTTGTTTTTTTATTTTTTATATTATATAGTTTATTTGATACAAAGTGAATCACAGAGATGTGCCGGGTTTACAACACTGTGAGTCGGTGTATTGAAGGATTATGATGGTGGAGGAAAGAATGTACAATGAACAAGCACTTGTATTCAGAATGCACACAGGTCAGGAACACACAACACACAACACCCCAACCAGCCCCCCACTCTCGGGACCACGCAGGACCTGGTTAATAACAAAAACAGTATTACATTTATATAAATGAGCACAGAAAACACAGCCAACAGAACAAAAGATGAATAACCTGGGACAGTAACCTGATTCATTCTATGTTCACTAAGGAAAATAGTAGCAAGTTGTTTTGTTAATGATCTGAAGTCATCATTTAGAACTTAAGATGTCTGTTTCTTATGTCATCTGTACCTATGGGTATAATGACCACAGACTCTTTTTTACCGATTATTTAATAATTTGCACACTCTTGATTCAATGTCGTTAGTTTTTGCTCCAGAGAGGCAAGTAACAGTTCTGTTTATAGTGTCTTTACCGCTAAAATCACTGTCAACGTGGTGAACAATTGAGTCACCTACAAGACCTCCACCCTATTTACAGTCAACGCATGGCCAATGTTGCTCAGTGCTTGGAATCTGTCAGATAATTTGATCTTCTCTGTATTTTGACTACTTATTTGCCTCCTCTTCTTACCTTTTCTAACCTTGTTTATTCCACCGATAGCATCAAAGAAAAAAAAAAACATAAATCAATGATGACACTGCACACACAGCTCAACCAGTTAGATGTCAGTTTCCTAAAATTTGGTAAGTATTACCAGGTATTACCCCTGATTTGTGAGGTCAATGTATTTCACTCACAGCATAGTACAGGCACATCACATGTCACTGTGCATAAAGCAGACTATATATTTTTGTATGACTTTTTTTAAACACATAGCCTTGATATATCATAAATGTATACAAAGATTCCCTACGTCATATACTACAGTACTTAAGGATTGCGTGGTTCTTCATATTATTTAACATCACTCATAGACTTTTATAATCCAGTATTTTACTGGTTTTGATCAGGGTGCTAAATATTGTCGTGAAAAATAATCCCTACCTTGGCTTCCAGAAGAGCAGAACCAGACTTCAGCTGAATAGATTCAGGAATGCAAGCAATCCCCAACGACTAGATTTATTTTCTTTTAAAATGTTTTTTTTTGCCTTTAATAAACTGTCACAAACAGGATCAAATTGCCCAAATCAACAAGCATTAATTATAAGTAAAGAAATAGATGAAAGCCAAAGTTAGTCTGGAATTATAATAATTATTAACTGTTGAAATGTATTTTGTTTATCTCCTATCCCGCACCAATACAATACTTTTTTTTTTTTTTTTTAATTACACTTTTTGTTTTTTTTAAAGACTTGGATTATTAAAGCAAAAAAGACAAACAGATACTTTCTTCCAGGATCCAAACGAAATTCAGTGCAGAATGTCTTCCGAAAACTGCCGAAAAAACAATTCTATGCCAGATCTATCTAACAAGGTCGCTTTTTGTTAAAGAAAATTCAACCTCAAAAATACGTCCTTCTTCCGCTAAACTGTCAACACCACTAAACTGCCCGCCAACTTACAGCACAGGAATCCGCACAAAATGTTACGTCACAACGCCGGCCTGACGTGCCTCGTTTCCCTGGAGACGGTGTACAGTGCTAGCGGCCTGTTCAGTTCCCGTCCCCAGAGTTTTACACATCGCCCCTTCCCAGCTTGAGAAAATGGTTCTGTAGTTTTAGTTCCGGCAAGTTTTAAAGCAGCATATTGTTCCACAGTAGACGCAGATTTAAGGGGGGGGAGGGGGGGTTGTCAACCGGGACATTTGTCCAGGACACTGAGCTGTCGAGGGGGCCCGCAGCCCAGGTTAAAATAAATACATAAATAAAAATGTCTATTTTCCAGTTTAAAATCCAACCCGCTTGCCTGTGATCGCGCTGCTAAACACTGGAATCTCTTACTGGCCACGCGCACGCTGGAGGACGCGAGAGAGCGTGAGAGACAGAGCGCGAGAGGGAGACTAACAGAAAACAATTGAAAAACTTTGCGGCGCAGCGAAACAAACAAACAAAACAAAAACTCAAATTTCGGTTTAAAATCCTATAAAAATGAAGTAACGACAACACCAAATGAACCCGAACAACTGGTCAACGAGAGTTTTGGCGGCGCTACGGTTCCAAATAACGGGCCTGAAGAGTCAGACAGTAAGGAGGAGTCGTTGCCGGTCTGCTCACAGCGGCAATTAACGAGCAAGGTAACTTCAATCTGCCTTTCGCTTTAACCCACAGACTTGTGGGATAACATTCTGGAGAGAGTCGACAAAACTACAAAATCCATTGAAGCACAAAACATCGAACTGTCAGTGGTAGGTGAATTACTTGAACTTGAATACTGTATGCTAATAGTACGAGTTCTGCGTTTTATCTTCTGTTAGATAACTCATGCTTCTCTCAGTATTTGTCATAAAATCAAACAGCAAAGCTTTGTTTTTATCTTGAAGTACTATTATAATATACTGTAGAACCGAGACAATGAAAACATTCATAGCAGAAGTAAATCATAAAAGGTTTTTACTCCAGTCAGCAAATTGTAAAATTTGCTTGGGAGCAGATTCTGACGCTTAAGCAGACACAGGTGTGTATTTTCCTATTGGTTACAGGTACGTTCTCGTGAAATCATTTTGGAACTACCTTGTTGTTGTTTTTTTATTTTTTATATTATATAGTTTATTTGATACAAAGTGAATCACAGAGATGTGCCGGGTTTACAACACTGTGAGTCGGTGTATTGAAGGATTATGATGGTGGAGGAAAGAATGTACAATGAACAAGCACTTGTATTCAGAATGCACACAGGTCAGGAACACACAACACACAACACCCCAACCAGCCCCCACTCTCGGGACCACGCAGGACCTGGTTAATAACAAAAACAGTATTACATTTATATAAATGAGCACAGAAAACACAGCCAACAGAACAAAAGATGAATAACCTGGGACAGTAACCTGATTCATTCTATGTTCACTAAGGAAAATAGTAGCAAGTTGTTTTGTTAATGATCTGAAGTCATCATTTAGAACTTAAGATGTCTGTTTCTTATGTCATCTGTACCTATGGGTATAATGACCACAGACTCTTTTTTACCGATTATTTAATAATTTGCACACTCTTGATTCAATGTCGTTAGTTTTTGCTCCAGAGAGGCAAGTAACAGTTCTGTTTATAGTGTCTTTACCGCTAAAATCACTGTCAACGTGGTGAACAATTGAGTCACCTACAAGACCTCCACCCTATTTACAGTCAACGCATGGCCAATGTTGCTCAGTGCTTGGAATCTGTCAGATAATTTGATCTTCTCTGTATTTTGACTACTTATTTGCCTCCTCTTCTTACCTTTTCTAACCTTGTTTATTCCACCGATAGCATCAAAGAAAAAAAAAAAACATAAATCAATGATGACACTGCACACACAGCTCAACCAGTTAGATGTCAGTTTCCTAAAATTTGGTAAGTATTACCAGGTATTACCCCTGATTTGTGAGGTCAATGTATTTCACTCACAGCATAGTACAGGCACATCACATGTCACTGTGCATAAAGCAGACTATATATTTTTGTATGACTTTTTTTAAACACATAGCCTTGATATATCATAAATGTATACAAAGATTCCCTACGTCATATACTACAGTACTTAAGGATTGCGTGGTTCTTCATATTATTTAACATCACTCATAGACTTTTATAATCCAGTATTTTACTGGTTTTGATCAGGGTGCTAAATATTGTCGTGAAAAATAATCCCTACCTTGGCTTCCAGAAGAGCAGAACCAGACTTCAGCTGAATAGATTCAGGAATGCAAGCAATCCCCAACGACTAGATTTATTTTCTTTTAAAATGTTTTTTTTTGCCTTTAATAAACTGTCACAAACAGGATCAAATTGCCCAAATCAACAAGCATTAATTATAAGTAAAGAAATAGATGAAAGCCAAATTTAGTCTGGAATTATAATAATTATTAACTGTTGAAATGTATTTTGTTTATCTCCTATCCCGCACCAATTGAATACTTTTTTTTTTTTTTTTTTTTAATTACACTTTTTGTTTTTTTTAAAGACTTGGATTATTAAAGCAAAAAAGACAAACAGATACTTTCTTCCAGGATCCAAACGAAATTCAGTGCAGAATGTCTTCCGAAAACTGCCGAAAAAACAATTCTATGCCAGATCTATCTAACAAGGTCGCTTTTTGTTAAAGAAAATTCAACCTCAAAAATACGTCCTTCTTCCGCTAAACTGTCAACACCACTAAACTGCCCGCCAACTTACAGCACAGGAATCCGCACAAAATGTTACGTCACAACGCCGGCCTGACGTGCCTCGTTTCCCTGGAGACGGTGTACAGTGCTAGCGGCCTGTTCAGTTCCCGTCCCCAGAGTTTTACACATCGCCCCTTCCCAGCTTGAGAAAATGGTTCTGTAGTTTTAGTTCCGGCAAGTTTTAAAGCAGCATATTGTTCCACAGTAGACGCAGATTTAAGGGGGGGGAGGGGGGGTTGTCAACCGGGACATTTGTCCAGGACACTGAGCTGTCGAGGGGGCCCGCAGCCCAGGTTAAAATAAATACATAAATAAAAATGTCTATTTTCCAGTTTAAAATCCAACCCGCTTGCCTGTGATCGCGCTGCTAAACACTGGAATCTCTTACTGGCCACGCGCACGCTGGAGGACGCGAGAGAGCGTGAGAGACAGAGCGCGAGAGGGAGACTAACAGAAAACAATTGAAAAACTTTGCGGCGCAGCGAAACAAACAAACAAAACAAAAACTCAAATTTCGGTTTAAAATCCTATAAAAATGAAGTAACGACAACACCAAATGAACCCGAACAACTGGTCAACGAGAGTTTTGGCGGCGCTACGGTTCCAAATAACGGGCCTGAAGAGTCAGACAGTAAGGAGGAGTCGTTGCCGGTCTGCTCACAGCGGCAATTAACGAGCAAGGTAACTTCAATCTGCCTTTCGCTTTAACCCACAGACTTGTGGGATAACATTCTGGAGAGAGTCGACAAAACTACAAAATCCATTGAAGCACAAAACATCGAACTGTCAGTGGTAGGTGAATTACTTGAACTTGAATACTGTATGCTAATAGTACGAGTTCTGCGTTTTATCTTCTGTTAGATAACTCATGCTTCTCTCAGTATTTGTCATAAAATCAAACAGCAAAGCTTTGTTTTTATCTTGAAGTACTATTATAATATACTGTAGAACCGAGACAATGAAAACATTCATAGCAGAAGTAAATCATAAAAGGTTTTTACTCCAGTCAGCAAATTGTAAAATTTGCTTGGGAGCAGATTCTGACGCTTAAGCAGACACAGGTGTGTATTTTCCTATTGGTTACAGGTACGTTCTCGTGAAATCATTTTGGAACTACCTTGTTGTTGTTTTTTTATTTTTTATATTATATAGTTTATTTGATACAAAGTGAATCACAGAGATGTGCCGGGTTTACAACACTGTGAGTCGGTGTATTGAAGGATTATGATGGTGGAGGAAAGAATGTACAATGAACAAGCACTTGTATTCAGAATGCACACAGGTCAGGAACACACAACACACAACACCCCAACCAGCCCCCACTCTCGGGACCACGCAGGACCTGGTTAATAACAAAAACAGTATTACATTTATATAAATGAGCACAGAAAACACAGCCAACAGAACAAAAGATGAATAACCTGGGACAGTAACCTGATTCATTCTATGTTCACTAAGGAAAATAGTAGCAAGTTGTTTTGTTAATGATCTGAAGTCATCATTTAGAACTTAAGATGTCTGTTTCTTATGTCATCTGTACCTATGGGTATAATGACCACAGACTCTTTTTTACCGATTATTTAATAATTTGCACACTCTTGATTCAATGTCGTTAGTTTTTGCTCCAGAGAGGCAAGTAACAGTTCTGTTTATAGTGTCTTTACCGCTAAAATCACTGTCAACGTGGTGAACAATTGAGTCACCTACAAGACCTCCACCCTATTTACAGTCAACGCATGGCCAATGTTGCTCAGTGCTTGGAATCTGTCAGATAATTTGATCTTCTCTGTATTTTGACTACTTATTTGCCTCCTCTTCTTACCTTTTCTAACCTTGTTTATTCCACCGATAGCATCAAAGAAAAAAAAAAAACATAAATCAATGATGACACTGCACACACAGCTCAACCAGTTAGATGTCAGTTTCCTAAAATTTGGTAAGTATTACCAGGTATTACCCCTGATTTGTGAGGTCAATGTATTTCACTCACAGCATAGTACAGGCACATCACATGTCACTGTGCATAAAGCAGACTATATATTTTTGTATGACTTTTTTTAAACACATAGCCTTGATATATCATAAATGTATACAAAGATTCCCTACGTCATATACTACAGTACTTAAGGATTGCGTGGTTCTTCATATTATTTAACATCACTCATAGACTTTTATAATCCAGTATTTTACTGGTTTTGATCAGGGTGCTAAATATTGTCGTGAAAAATAATCCCTACCTTGGCTTCCAGAAGAGCAGAACCAGACTTCAGCTGAATAGATTCAGGAATGCAAGCAATCCCCAACGACTAGATTTATTTTCTTTTAAAATGTTTTTTTTTGCCTTTAATAAACTGTCACAAACAGGATCAAATTGCCCAAATCAACAAGCATTAATTATAAGTAAAGAAATAGATGAAAGCCAAATTTAGTCTGGAATTATAATAATTATTAACTGTTGAAATGTATTTTGTTTATCTCCTATCCCGCACCAATTGAATACTTTTTTTTTTTTTTTTAATTACACTTTTTGTTTTTTTTTTAAAGACTTGGATTATTAAAGCAAAAAAGACAAACAGATACTTTCTTCCGGGATCCAAACGAAATTCAGTGCAGAATGTCTTCCGAAAACTGCCGAAAAAACAATTCTATGCCAGATCTATCTAACAAGGTCGCTTTTTGTTAAAGAAAATTCAACCTCAAAAATACGTCCTTCTTCCGCTAAACTGTCAACACCACTAAACTGCCCGCCAACTTACAGCACAGGAATCCGCACAAAATGTTACGTCACAACGCCGGCCTGACGTGCCTCGTTTCCCTGGAGACGGTGTACAGTGCTAGCGGCCTGTTCAGTTCCCGTCCCCAGAGTTTTACACATCGCCCCTTCCCAGCTTGAGAAAATGGTTCTGTAGTTTTAGTTCCGGCAAGTTTTAAAGCAGCATATTGTTCCACAGTAGACGCAGATTTAAGGGGGGGGAGGGGGGGTTGTCAACCGGGACATTTGTCCAGGACACTGAGCTGTCGAGGGGGCCCGCAGCCCAGGTTAAAATAAATACATAAATAAAAATGTCTATTTTCCAGTTTAAAATCCAACCCGCTTGCCTGTGATCGCGCTGCTAAACACTGGAATCTCTTACTGGCCACGCGCACGCTGGAGGACGCGAGAGAGCGTGAGAGACAGAGCGCGAGAGGGAGACTAACAGAAAACAATTGAAAAACTTTGCGGCGCAGCGAAACAAACAAACAAAACAAAAACTCAAATTTCGGTTTAAAATCCTATAAAAATGAAGTAACGACAACACCAAATGAACCCGAACAACTGGTCAACGAGAGTTTTGGCGGCGCTACGGTTCCAAATAACGGGCCTGAAGAGTCAGACAGTAAGGAGGAGTCGTTGCCGGTCTGCTCACAGCGGCAATTAACGAGCAAGGTAACTTCAATCTGCCTTTCGCTTTAACCCACAGACTTGTGGGATAACATTCTGGAGAGAGTCGACAAAACTACAAAATCCATTGAAGCACAAAACATCGAACTGTCAGTGGTAGGTGAATTACTTGAACTTGAATACTGTATGCTAATAGTACGAGTTCTGCGTTTTATCTTCTGTTAGATAACTCATGCTTCTCTCAGTATTTGTCATAAAATCAAACAGCAAAGCTTTGTTTTTATCTTGAAGTACTATTATAATATACTGTAGAACCGAGACAATGAAAACATTCATAGCAGAAGTAAATCATAAAAGGTTTTTACTCCAGTCAGCAAATTGTAAAATTTGCTTGGGAGCAGATTCTGACGCTTAAGCAGACACAGGTGTGTATTTTCCTATTGGTTACAGGTACGTTCTCGTGAAATCATTTTGGAACTACCTTGTTGTTGTTTTTTTATTTTTTATATTATATAGTTTATTTGATACAAAGTGAATCACAGAGATGTGCCGGGTTTACAACACTGTGAGTCGGTGTATTGAAGGATTATGATGGTGGAGGAAAGAATGTACAATGAACAAGCACTTGTATTCAGAATGCACACAGGTCAGGAACACACAACACACAACACCCCAACCAGCCCCCCACTCTCGGGACCACGCAGGACCTGGTTAATAACAAAAACAGTATTACATTTATATAAATGAGCACAGAAAACACAGCCAACAGAACAAAAGATGAATAACCTGGGACAGTAACCTGATTCATTCTATGTTCACTAAGGAAAATAGTAGCAAGTTGTTTTGTTAATGATCTGAAGTCATCATTTAGAACTTAAGATGTCTGTTTCTTATGTCATCTGTACCTATGGGTATAATGACCACAGACTCTTTTTTACCGATTATTTAATAATTTGCACACTCTTGATTCAATGTCGTTAGTTTTTGCTCCAGAGAGGCAAGTAACAGTTCTGTTTATAGTGTCTTTACCGCTAAAATCACTGTCAACGTGGTGAACAATTGAGTCACCTACAAGACCTCCACCCTATTTACAGTCAACGCATGGCCAATGTTGCTCAGTGCTTGGAATCTGTCAGATAATTTGATCTTCTCTGTATTTTGACTACTTATTTGCCTCCTCTTCTTACCTTTTCTAACCTTGTTTATTCCACCGATAGCATCAAAGAAAAAAAAAAACATAAATCAATGATGACACTGCACACACAGCTCAACCAGTTAGATGTCAGTTTCCTAAAATTTGGTAAGTATTACCAGGTATTACCCCTGATTTGTGAGGTCAATGTATTTCACTCACAGCATAGTACAGGCACATCACATGTCACTGTGCATAAAGCAGACTATATATTTTTGTATGACTTTTTTTAAACACATAGCCTTGATATATCATAAATGTATACAAAGATTCCCTACGTCATATACTACAGTACTTAAGGATTGCGTGGTTCTTCATATTATTTAACATCACTCATAGACTTTTATAATCCAGTATTTTACTGGTTTTGATCAGGGTGCTAAATATTGTCGTGAAAAATAATCCCTACCTTGGCTTCCAGAAGAGCAGAACCAGACTTCAGCTGAATAGATTCAGGAATGCAAGCAATCCCCAACGACTAGATTTATTTTCTTTTAAAATGTTTTTTTTTGCCTTTAATAAACTGTCACAAACAGGATCAAATTGCCCAAATCAACAAGCATTAATTATAAGTAAAGAAATAGATGAAAGCCAAATTTAGTCTGGAATTATAATAATTATTAACTGTTGAAATGTATTTTGTTTATCTCCTATCCCGCACCAATTGAATACTTTTTTTTTTTTTTTTTTAATTACACTTTTTGTTTTTTTTAAAGACTTGGATTATTAAAGCAAAAAAGACAAACAGATACTTTCTTCCAGGATCCAAACGAAATTCAGTGCAGAATGTCTTCCGAAAACTGCCGAAAAAACAATTCTATGCCAGATCTATCTAACAAGGTCGCTTTTTGTTAAAGAAAATTCAACCTCAAAAATACGTCCTTCTTCCGCTAAACTGTCAACACCACTAAACTGCCCGCCAACTTACAGCACAGGAATCCGCACAAAATGTTACGTCACAACGCCGGCCTGACGTGCCTCGTTTCCCTGGAGACGGTGTACAGTGCTAGCGGCCTGTTCAGTTCCCGTCCCCAGAGTTTTACACATCGCCCCTTCCCAGCTTGAGAAAATGGTTCTGTAGTTTTAGTTCCGGCAAGTTTTAAAGCAGCATATTGTTCCACAGTAGACGCAGATTTAAGGGGGGGGAGGGGGGGTTGTCAACCGGGACATTTGTCCAGGACACTGAGCTGTCGAGGGGGCCCGCAGCCCAGGTTAAAATAAATACATAAATAAAAATGTCTATTTTCCAGTTTAAAATCCAACCCGCTTGCCTGTGATCGCGCTGCTAAACACTGGAATCTCTTACTGGCCACGCGCACGCTGGAGGACGCGAGAGAGCGTGAGAGACAGAGCGCGAGAGGGAGACTAACAGAAAACAATTGAAAAACTTTGCGGCGCAGCGAAACAAACAAACAAAACAAAAACTCAAATTTCGGTTTAAAATCCTATAAAAATGAAGTAACGACAACACCAAATGAACCCGAACAACTGGTCAACGAGAGTTTTGGCGGCGCTACGGTTCCAAATAACGGGCCTGAAGAGTCAGACAGTAAGGAGGAGTCGTTGCCGGTCTGCTCACAGCGGCAATTAACGAGCAAGGTAACTTCAATCTGCCTTTCGCTTTAACCCACAGACTCGTGGGATAACATTCTGGAGAGAGTCGACAAAACTACAAAATCCATTGAAGCACAAAACATCGAACTGTCAGTGGTAGGTGAATTACTTGAACTTGAATACTGTATGCTAATAGTACGAGTTCTGCGTTTTATCTTCTGTTAGATAACTCATGCTTCTCTCAGTATTTGTCATAAAATCAAACAGCAAAGCTTTGTTTTTATCTTGAAGTACTATTATAATATACTGTAGAACCGAGACAATGAAAACATTCATAGCAGAAGTAAATCATAAAAGGTTTTTACTCCAGTCAGCAAATTGTAAAATTTGCTTGGGAGCAGATTCTGATGCTTAAGCAGACACAGGTGTGTATTTTCCTATTGGTTACAGGTACGTTCTCGTGAAATCATTTTGGAACTACCTTGTTGTTGTTTTTTTTATTTTTTATATTATATAGTTTATTTGATACAAATTGAATCACAGAGATGTGCCGGGTTTACAACACTGTGAGTCGGTGTATTGAAGGATTATGATGGTGGAGGAAAGAATGTACAATGAACAAGCACTTGTATTCAGAATGCACACAGGTCAGGAACACACAACACACAACACCCCAACCAGCCCCCACTCTCGGGACCACGCAGGACCTGGTTAATAACAAAAACAGTATTACATTTATATAAATGAGCACAGAAAACACAGCCAACAGAACAGATACAGACATAACACAAGCAATGAGAACTAACACACAGTGCACAGTCCAGGACCACACCCCCATGATAACAGAAGAAATGAGAACTAACACACTCAGTGAACAGTTAAGGGCCACGCCCCCCTGATAACACAATCAATGAGAACTAACAGACTCGGTGAACAATTTAGGGCGACACCCCCTGATAACACAAGCAATGAGAACTAACCCACTCAGTGAACAGTTCAGGGCCACGCCCCCCTGATAACACAATCAATGAGAACTAACACACTCAGTGCACAGTCCAGGACCACACCCCTTGATAACACAAGCAATGAGAACTAACACACTCAGTGAACAGTTCAGGGCCACGCCCCCCTGATAACACAATGAGAACTAACACACTCAGTGAACAGTCTAGGACCACACCCCCTGATAACACAATCAGTGAGAACTAACCCACTCAGTGAACAGTTCAGGTCCACGCCCCCCTGATAACACAATCAGTGAGAACTAACAGACTCAGTGAACAGTCCAGGACCACACCCCCATGATAACACAAGCAATGAGAACAAACACACTCACAGGACAGGCACTTCACCCTCGCCTAACTTATTAAGGTGAGGTCTTTGCTGGCACACCATCCATGATGTCTTTTTGCCTATGCCTGTGAATTGACTTTTTGTGTCACAGCTTGTGATGGCATACTATGCCAGTAGTCCATCTAGAATTTCACTGTTCAATTTAATTTCGTGAACTTTGATGTAGCATGGTTTTTGGCTGTCCTAGCTTTCATCCAAATTTCTTTACTCAGACGCTGTGCAAATACAGTTAATAATACCAGCACATCAGTATCACGGCAGTCGATTATGGGTGTCTGGTACCTGTTAGCTGCTCCATCAGCTGCATGCAAGAGTATGTGTCTGTGTGCATGTGTTTATGTGTCTTTGAGTGTGTGTGTGTGTTTATATGTGTGTGTGATTCTTTGTGTGAGTGTGTGTGTGTGTGTGTTTATATGTGTGTGTGATTCTTTGTGTGAGTGTGCCTGTGTGTTTGTGAGTGTGTGTGATTCTGTGTGAATATGTGTATGTGTGTGTGTGTGTGTGTGTGTGTGTGTGTTTTGAGTGTTTGTACTCTAATGTGTCATTCCCATTGTATTGTTAATTCACGGGGCGGAGCCATGGCCCCTGATAGTGTTTATTGACAGAGTTAGTAAACATATACACATGGAGAGAGGGGTTCCGCCTCTTCAAGTCCCAACATTTACTTGATCGATAGACAGGATAAACAGGAGGGGGGCCACCATCTTTGAGGTTACCCGACATACGAAGAGGCTCACGACCCGGAAAGAAAACATGAATTAGTGTTGTTAACACAAAAAAGGTTCCAGCTCTTCCTGACCCATCATATACAGTAGGGGGGTTCCGTCGCTGAGGAGACCCGACAAACAGGAGGGGGGCCACCGTCTTTGAGGTGACCCGACATACCAAGAGGGGCACCGTCTCTGAGGTTACCCGACATACGAAGAGGGTCGCGAACCGGAAAGAAAACATAAAGTTAGTATTTGTTAAAACATATAATGCGTGGTGTTCCACCTCTTCAAAGCCCAACATAATAGAAGGGGGGTTCCGTCACTGAGGCGACCCGACAAACAGGAGAGCGGGCCACCGTCTTTGAGGAGACCCGACAAGCGCGAGGGATACCACCGCTTGGGGACCTTCACCTAGAGGCATCAGACCTGAAAGAAGAATCCCAAAAGAAACACATTCAGATAGAAGGGTTTGGCCGGGGGTCCCGTCTGACTCATGGAGAACCCTCCTCTATGAGGTAAATGAAGCGGAGCTTAACAAAAGGTTGGAGAAAGTGGAATCACTAACCCCCCAAAAGATGGACCCCCGGATCCCCGCTGACGCAATGTGAAGAAGAAAAAAGAGAGAACCGCCAATGCATAAGAAAGAAGAAAAGAAAACATTTAGACGAAAGAAAACAAACACTTAACGTGACAAAGGGGTTAGTAGACTGTACCCTAATGACTATGTGAAGGCCCTCTGCACAGTGGAAAGAAAAAAAAAACATTTTAATTTTATTTCGAGGGGGAAATCTTTGGTGGATCAGGCAGAAAGGTCGTCCCCACTCCGGACATACTAGCAATGGACTGATGTGCAGAGGATATTTCAGATGATGAAGAACGAATATAAGTTTCAACTGCTGATGAAGTCCACCATATTTTTAATTAAATGCTGGTTAATGTTGACTTTTGCAGCTGAAGTAACTTCCCCTGTTCTAAATGAATGAGGAGTGTAGAATTGCGAAGGAAGACCTGCTCTGGACACCACGGTGGAAAGGTGTGTTGAAAACCAATGCTTGAATTGATAAACAAAGGGTCGGAGAATGAAATGGCCTTGCGTTCTGCAATGTACTTCAACATGGAAGTGAAGGGACACAGAGGAGAGTTGATCTTAGAAAGCTGAATACATTGTCCTTGCCGCAGTTGATCTGTTTTTGAAATGCAAAGAAATAAGATGAAATGAGAATCTGGGATGAGCTTGAGGTCACTGCAGCGGATACAGAGGGTAGGAAAGCTGGCAATAGAAGGAACTGTATATTCAGAACATCACAAAAACCTGAAAAATGCAGATAGACATATGACTTCCATAGTTAAATCATCAAATGGAGAAAAACAGCCATGGCGCAGAATTGAAATCAAGTTACTGAGAATGTCTATAGAAATAGGCAGGCGAGCAGAAGAAGGAGCCGGAGAGCACTTAGAAATTCCTCGTAAAGGGAGACGAACCGCTGGAATTGATAATAGAGTTGGATAATTGATGGACATCAAACGAAATTGATGCTGAATTCCTGACAAATAAGAACATAAGAACATAAGAAAGTTTACAAACGAGAGGAGGCCATTTGGCCCATCTTGCTCGTTTGGTTGTTAGTAGCTTATTGATCCCAGAATCTCATCAAGCAGCTTCTTGAAGGATCCCAGGGTGTCAGCTTCAGCAACATTACTGGGGAGTTGATTCCAGACCCTCACAATTCTCTGTGTAAAAAAGTGCCTCCTATTTTCTGTTCTGAATGCCCCTTTGTCTAATCTCCATTTGTGACCCCTGGTCCTTGTTTCTTTTTTCAGGCTGAAAAAGTCCCTTGGGTCGACACTGTCAATACCATTTAGAATTTTGAATGCTTGAATTAGGTCACCACGTAGTCTTCTTTGTTCAAGACTGAACAGATTCAATTATTTTAGCCTGTCTGCATATGACATGCCTTTTAAGCCTGGAATAATTCTGGTCGCTCTTCTTTGCACTCTTTCTAGAGCAGCAATATCTTTTTTATAGCGAGGTGACCAGAACTGCACACAATATTCAAGATGAGGTCTTACTAGTGCATTGTGCAGTTTTAACATTACTTCCCTTGATTTAAATTCAACACTTTTCACAATGTATCCGAGCATCTTGTTAGCCTTTTTTATAGCTTCCCCACATTGTCTAGATGAAGACATTTCTGAGTCAACAAAAACTCCTAGGTCTTTTTCATAGATTCCGTCTCCAATTCAATTTCAGTATCTCCCATATGATATTTTCTCTATTAAATGCCATTTGCCATGTGTCTGCCCAGTTCTGAATCTTGTCTGGATCATTTTGAATGACCTTTGCTGCTGCAACAGTGTTTGCCACTCCTCCTACTTTTGTGTCGTCTGCAAATTTAACAAGTTTGCTTACTATACCAGAATCTAAATCATTAATGTAGATTAGGAATAGCAGAGGACCCAATACTGATCCCTGTGGTACACCACTGGTTACCACACTCCATTCTGTTTTCTACATTTTAACCACTCCCTCATCCAGGTTTTTCCTTGAATCCCAACTGCGTTCGTTCTTTTGTGCGGGACTTTGTCAAAAGCTTTCTGGAAATCTAAATAAACCATGTCATATGCTTTGCAATTATCCATTATCGATGTTGCATCCTCAAAAAAATCAAGCAAGTTAGTTAGACACAATCTCCCTTTCCTAAAACCATGTTGACTGTCTCCCAGGACCCTGTTACCATATAGGTAATTTTCCATTTTGGATCTTATTATAGTTTCCATAAGTTTGCATATAATAGAAGTCAGGCTTACTGGTCTGTAGTTACCTGGTTCAGTTTTTTGTTTCCCTTTTTGTGGATCGGTATTACGTTTGCAATTTTCCAGTCTGTCGGTACCACCCCTGTGTCAAGAGACTGCTGCATGATCTTGGTTAGCGGTTTGTAAATTATTTCTTTCATTTCTTTGAGTACTACTGGGAAGATCTCATCCGGCCCAGGAGATTTGTTTATTTTAAGAGCTCCTAGTCCCTTTAACACTTCTGCCTCAGTTATGCTAAAGTTATTTAAAACTGGATAGGAACTGGATGACATGTGGGGCATGTTCAGTGGGGCAGGGTCAGTATCTTCCTTTGTAAAATCTTGTGAAAAGTAATCATTTAATATATTTGCTATTTTTTTTCTTCATCTACGATTTTGCCATTTGTATCTCTTAAACATTTACTCTCCTCTTTGAATGTTCGCTTGCTGTTGTAATATTGGAAAAACATTTTGGAATTGGTTTTAGCTCCCTTAGCAATGTTCATTTCTATTTCTCTCTTGGCCTTTCTAACTTCCTTTTTGACTTGCGTTTGCAGTTCTGTGTACTCTTTCTGCATACTTTTTGGTCCTTTTTTAATGCTCTGTAAAGTGCCTTTTTTCGATGAACATATTTTTTAAATTGATCTATATAAAACCATTTTGGCAATTTAGTTTTACATTTAGATTTGTCTACTTTAGGGATGTAATTGTTTTGCGCCTCTAGTACTACATTTTTGAAGAACATCCATCCTTCTTCTGTGGGTGTTTTCTCTATTTTACTCCAGTCTACTTCTGTTAGTCTCTGTTTCATACCTTCATAGTTTGCTTTTCTAAAATTGTAAACCTTAGCTTTAGTCATTACTTTTGGGGTTTTAAAAAAGCACTTCAAATGAGACCATGTTGTGGTCTGAGTTTGCTAGTGGTTCTCTGACCTATGCTTTAGTTATTCTATCTTCGTTATTCGAAAAGACTAAATCAAGGCATGCCTCCCCTCTAGTCGGTGCCTTGACAAATTGTGTTAGGAAGCAGTCATTTGTCATTTCCACCATTTCTATTTCATCCTTCGTGCTACCCACCGGGTTTTCCCATTTTATTTGGGGGAAGTTGAAATCCCCCATTAGTATGGCTTCTCCTTTGCTACACACATTTCTAATGTCATTGTATAACAGATTATTGTGCTCACCGTCTGAATCTGGCGGTCTATAGCATGCTCCTATTATTATTATGCCCTTTGAATTTTTGTCTGTTATTCTGACCCATATTGATTCGGTTTTATTTTCTTTGTCCAGGTTTAACACCTGGGCTTCAAGACTGTTTCTTATGTATAGCGCTACCCCTCCTCCTCTTCTGTCCTGCCTGTCTTTCCTATACAGTGTATACCCACAAATATTATATTCGTCCCCATCACTCTCAGACAACCACGTTTCTGTAACACCTATCACATCATAGTTACCTGTTAGTGCAGTAGCTTCAAGTTCTAGAATTTTGTTTCTGATACTTCTAGCATTTAGATAAATACATTTAATGGTTGTCTTACCTGAGTTGTTGTTCTTGTTTTGATGCGGTCTCCCTTCTGTTTTTTTGTTGATTTCTCCCCCCTTCCTTTCTAGTTTAAATGCTTCTGAATCTGCTCGAGGATCTTTTCTCCAAGTAGACTGGTTCCCTTGTTATTTAAGTGCAGTCCGTCCCGTCTATACAGATAGTCCTCGTTGTAGAATGTGGTCCAATGATCAAGATAGGTGAAGCCTTCCCGTGTACACCGCGTCTTCAGCCATGCGTTTTGATTAATTATTTCCAGCTGTCCATATGGTCCTTTGCAAGGTGCGGGTAGTATACCAGAAAATACCACAGTTTTGGTTTTCTCTTTTAATTTCCTTCCTAGCTCTCTGAATTTGTTTTGCAGGGATTTTGGTCTGTCTCTTCCAATGTTGTTTGTACCGATGTGGACGACTACTACCGGGTCGTCTCCTGTTCGTTCTAGGAGCCTGTCCACGTTCTCAGTGATGTGCTTGACCGAGGCTCCCGGAAGGCAGCACACTGTTGTAGTAAGGGGGTCCAAACTGCGAATTGAACTTGCTGTGTTTCTCAATATGGAGTCCCCAACAATCATGACCTCCCTTCTTTTTGCTGTCTGGTCACCACTGTCAATGGGTTCCTGGATGTTGTTCCTTTCATTCTCTTGTTGTTGGTTCTGCTCATCAAAATTCTGAAGTGACTCAAATTTGTTGGTTGTTTTGATTTCTGGTGGTTGTGTTTGACAAAGTTTCTTTTTTTCCCTGCTTCTGCCTACCTGAACCCAGCTGTTCTGACCTTCTATCTCCCTGGTGGCTTTCATTCTGTTAGGGGTGATGCAGACTTCCATGAATTGTGGTTGTGCCAGTTCCTCAAGATCCTGTTGCTGTCTCACTTCTTGCAAATCCTGGATCGCGCGGCACTTTACGCACACTTGGTTTAGCTCCGCTGGGTTTTCTCGGATTTCCCACATCAAGCAGTTGTCACAGATTACTGGCTTGAAGACCATGTTGAGGGTTTTTTTTTTTGAAGGTTAGTTTCTTCAGCAGCTGTCAGCCTGCGTTCATACTGCTTCTAAACTGCTCTGTACTTTTCCACGCCTGTACTTCTCCCACTCGCTGTCACTGGGAAGACTGCCTCGTTTAACTGCCTCGTTCATGTTCCATTATTGAGGTATACGCAAGTTGATGGGTCATGAAATCGCTTAGGTTTATGCCAAAACGAAAACACAAGACAGCTAGGTAGAGGTGACTAATGTTTAAATAAGGTAGATTTAATTGATGACAGGAGATGATAGGTTGTTGGTGCCTAGCTCCGCCCCCTGAACCCCACATATAGGTTAACATTTGTACACACACAGGTTATTTCTGCTCTTATTGTTTTGATATTCCTGTGTGTGTGTGTTTTAGTGTTAAGTGATCTACTGTTGTGGGGGAGCTGTGGGGGAGCTGTGAGAGAGCGGGGCACTATTTTCAAGGGGTCAGTGCTCCATGGGGGTATTGATCTGAACCAGTCCTTTTATATATCATTTAGGGTGTGTGGTATTTGACTTTTGGTATTGCACTTCACTTTAATATAGGATTGAGCACTGTGTGTATTATTATTTTCTTACTTTTTGTGGATTTTTATTATTTGTTGTTTTCACCGGTGGGACTGGGTGGCGATCAAGGTCTTAACCAGTTAATTATAATTTGGACTGTCTCTCCTCCTCTTTTGTACGGGAATTAGTATTAACTTATAATTATGGGCATTATTGTCTTGAGTTTGCTTACTGTTTGGAGCCGGAGTGGGTGATATTGTTTCTGTTAGAAATTAATCAAGCTCACTCAAACAGCAGCAACATGGTAATGTCCCTGTAATTGTGGGTAGGGATATGGCCTCAGCAACATTATATTTTGGTTTTCATCTGTTTCTTTGCACACTGCAGCACTGTCATTTATGATTTGTTGTATTGGGGGCTGCTTTTGTTAAGTACAGCCACTACTTTTTATTCTGTTTTTACCATTTGTTTGTAAATAAATAAATTGCTCTTTTGAGTACCACCTGACTCAGTCTCTGGGCTTCGATTTATTTGGGAGGAGCTTGTGTGGGAACACTGGTGTGAAGGAATTATATTGTGGAAACTGGTTAGGGAGGTGCTAAACCTCCCGTTAAGTTAGCTGGCGTAGTCACCAATTGAAGCATACCGTCTGGTTAAAGCAGAGACTGGTTCCACAAGCCACAGCCGTACCTCGCCAAATTAATGAGGACATAGTCCATGCCCCTGTAATGTATGAACATACCTTTAAAACATAAAATAGTTTTAGAAGAGAATAAGGACTATTTACCCAAATGTTCTTTATTATAGTGATCCATTCCCCTCTGGAGTTTAGAATAGGAAATGTACACAATGAAAAGTCCTCAGAAACACTACAAACAAACATGTGCCTGTGACTGTGTGTGTGGGCATGGTCTTCAAACCATTGGAGGACAAGACAAAATTGGAAAAAATGTCCCCACAAAAACAACGGGGATGTTTCTATGACTTGGAATTAAGAATCATACATATGTCAGTCAATATAATATCTACACAAATATAGCAATGCAAACATGATTGTGTGTGTGTGTTGTGTGTAGTACATTCAGTTTGAACACAGAAGACAAAATCTGCAGTTATTAATAGCAAACGCATGCACAGATCCTGGATCTGGATCCTGGAAATCATGTTAAGGTTTATGTATGTACTTTCAATTTGCATTAATATTAATTTCAAGGGAGCACAAACAAAATGTGTCATCAGTAATTGGTATTATCAAGCATCTAAGCCAAATGCATCCAGTCAGTTTGTACAGTGACACTGAAATCAAATTGCAAAGCAATGAAAAGAATTATACATTTAAAATTTTTATTTCTGTTTATCCGGGAAACACGTGCCATAACACTGACGGCACAGATTTCTTGGCGTTATATCAGATGCATAAAGCTGAAAATAGCCTGCTGCCTGCTGTCAGTAGCTCATGTAAATAAATAAATAAATAAATAAATAAAATACTGCACAAGGATGCAGAAGTCTAGACTCTCAGAATAGTTCAAAGGCATACACTTTTTAACAGGGGGAGTCATATTTTAAAGCTACAGGTACAATGATCTTTTTCTACTTTGGTGATATCTAATGGTGATACTTCTTTAGCGCCATATACTGGGTGCTGAATGTCTCTCAGTTGCATAGAAGGCTGAGAGCTGTGTAGGCATGTCTTAGATGGGTAAATTAATGCAGCCGGCTCAATAATACCTTACACGAGACATCTTATAATATGGAACTGTAATGGTTGAAACATTTGACTACTAAAATAAATGTGCTTTGTGTTTATACCCACAATCCATGTCTGGACTCTATACTGCCTTCTGGCCTGTATTAATATCAAACTAGCCCTGCTCATTGTTAGAACTGCATCCAGTGACCTCAGATTTCAGGATGATTGTGAGATGGAAACTTGTCTTACCCATTTCTGAAATCATTATTCTATTGAAGTATTCTGGGTGATTATAGCTAATAATTCCATAAATCATATCTGGTGCACACCTCCACTTGTTATGTATGCCTCAAATGTCCAGTTTTATTTGAAAACATGGTATCTAGTATTACACCTGGTTAAAGAAACCTCTTTTGATATCAGTGCTTTCAGACAGTGTTGCACTCGCTTAGTCGTTTCACCTGGAGGGTGCCCCCACCCCTGTATCTTTTCCGTCTTGTGTTTTAAAATGTTTTAAAATGAACACAGTAAAGTCTGTGCATTTCAGAACTGCACATGTTAGACTTGTTTAGCTAATGGGCATGATAAGTAAGATCTAGCTACTGCACTAACAGGTAACTATGATGTGATAGGTGTTACAGAAACGTGGTTGTCTGAGAGTGATGCGGGACGAATTTAATATTTGTGGGTATACACTGTATAGGAAAGACAGGCAGGACAGAAGAGGAGGAGGGGTAGCGCTATACATAAGAAACAGTCTTGAAGCCCAGGTGTTAAACCTGGACAAAGAAAATAAAACCGAATCAGTATGGGTCAGAATAACGGACAAAAATTCAAAAGGCATAATAATAGGCGCATGCTATAGACCGCCAGATTCAGACGGTGAGCACAATAATCTGTTATACAATGACATTAGAAATGTGTGTAGCAAAGGAGAAGCCATACTAATGGGGGATTTCAACTTCCCCCAAATAAAATGGGAAAACCCGGTGGGTAGCGCGAAGGATGAAATAGAAATGGTGGAAATGACAAATGACTGCTTCCTAACACAATTTGTGAAGGCACCCACTAGAGGGGAGGCATGCCTTGATTTAGTCTTTTCAAATAACGAAGATAGAATAACTAAAACAGAGGTCAGAGAACCACTGGCAAACTCAGACCACAACATGGTCTCATTTGAAGTGTTTTTTAAATCCCCAAAAGAAATGACTAAAGCTAAGGTTTACAATTTTAGAAAAGCAAACTATGAAGGTATGAAACAGAGACTAACAGAAGTAGATTGGAGTAAAATAGAGAAAACACCCACAGAAAAGGATGGTTGTTCTTCAAAAATGTAGTACTAGAGGCACAAAACAATTACATCCCTAAAGTAGACAAATCTAAATGTAAAACTAAATTGCGAAAATGGTTTAATAGATCAATTAAAAAAAATATTCAGCGAAAAAAGGCACTTTACAGAGCATTAAAAAAGGACCAAAAAGAAAGTACGCAGAAAGAGTACACAGAACTGCAAACGCAAGTCAAAAAGGAAGTTAGAAAGGCCAAGAGAGAAATAGAAATGAACATTGCTAAGGGAGCTAAAACCAATTCCAAAAATGTTTTTCCAATATTACAACAGCAAGAGAACATTCAAAGAGGAGATTAAATGTTTAAGAGATACAAATGGCAAAATCGTAGAGGAAGAAAAAAAAATAGCAAATATGTTAAATGATTACTTTTCACAAGTTTTTACAAAGGAAGATACTGACAACATGCCCCACATGTCATCCAGTTCCTATCCAGTTTTAAATAACTTTAGCATAACTGAGGCAGAAGTGTTAAAGGGACTAGGAGCTCTTAAAATAAACAAATCCCCTGGGCCGGATGAGATCCTCCCAGTAGTACTCAAAGAAATGAAAGAAGTAATTTACAAACCGCTAACCAAGATCTTGCAACAGTCTCTTGACACAGGGGTGGTACCGACAGACTGGAAAATTGCAAACGTAATAACGATCCACAAAAAGGGAAACAAAACTGAACCAGGTAACTACAGACCAGTAAGCCTGACTTCTATTATATGCAAACTTATGGAAACTATAATAAGATCCAAAATGGAAAATTACCTATATGGTAACAGGGTCCTGGGAGACAGTCAACATGGTTTTAGGAAAGGGAGATCGTGCCTAACTAACTTGCTTGATTTTTTTGAGGATGCAACATCGATAATGGATAATTGCAAAGCATATGACATGGTTTACTTAGATTTCCAGAAAGCTTTTGACAAAGTCCCGCACAAAAGATTAATTCTCAAACTGAACGCAGTTGGGATTCAAGGAAACACATGTACATGGATTAGGGAGTGGTTAACATGTAGAAAACAGAAAGTACTGATTAGAGGAAAAACCTCAGAATGGAGTGTGGTAACCAGTGGTGTACCACAGGGATCAGTATTAGGTCCTCTGCTATTCCTAATCTACATTTAATGATTTAGATTCTGGTATAGTAAGCAAACTTGTTAAATTTGCAGACGACACAAAAGTAGGAGGAGTGGCAAACACTGTTGCAGCAGCAAAGGTCATTCAAAATGATCTAGACAAGATTCAGAACTGGGCAGACACTTGGCAAATGACATTTAATAGAGAAAAGTGTAAGGTACTGCACGCAGGAAATAAAAATGTACATTATAAATATCATATGGGAGATATTGAAATTGGAGAAGGAATCTATGAAAAAGACCTAGGAGTTTTTGTTGACTCAGAAATGTCTTCATCTAGACAATGTGGGGAAGCTATAAAAAAGGCTAACAAGATGCTCGGATACATTGTGAAAAGTGTTGAATTTAAATCAAGGGAAGTAATGTTAAAACTGTACAATGCACTAGTAAGACCTCATCTTGAATATTGTGTTCAGTTCTGGTCACCTCGCTATAAAAAAGATATTGCTGCTCTAGAAAGAGTGCAAAGAAGAGCGACCAGAATTATTCCGGGCTTAAAAGGCATGTCATATGCAGACAGGCTAAAAGAATTGAATCTGTTCAGTCTTGAACAAAGAAGACTACGTGGCGACCTAATTCAAGCATTCAAAATTCTAAAAGGTATTGACAGTGTCGACCCAAGGGACTTTTTCAGCCTGAAAAAAGAAACAAGGACCAGGGGTCACAAATGGAGTTTAGAAAAAGGGGCATTCAGAACAGAAAATAGGAGACACTTTTTTACACAGAGAATTGTGAGGGTCTGGAATCAACTCCCCAGTAATGTTGTTGAAGCTGACACCCTGGGATCCTTCAAGAAGCTGCTTGATGAGATTTTGGGATCAATAAGCTACTAACAACCAAACGAGCAAGATGGGCCGAATGGCCTCCTCTCGTTTGTAAACTTTCTTATGTTCTTATGTTCTTATGGAACTATGTTGTTAGCTACTGTTAGTTTGTTCCAGGGTTATTCATTGTTCTGGTGTGTGTTTGTGCACGCAATAGACTCCACGTCTCAGTCTGAGCAATGCAAAATCCTTTAACATTATATTATTCATTTTTTTAATTGATTTCATCATACACTATTGTTTGGGAGTAGATGTAATCTAATAGGATTGACAAGATTTTGTTTTGCTGTCAAGGCTGATGGAATCCGTCGCTGGCTTTACCAGGCTGTGCGAGTCCGGAACTGGTGTATGTTTGTCCACAATCAGACGCACATCCAGCAACAGATCTCAGACTGTGAAGAAAAGGATTTTACTCTGTGAGCAACATTATTTCATATAATTGCAATTTGTCTAATGAATTAAGCAGCCCAGCTCCTGCGATAATGTGTTTCTCACAGCAGTAGTGACTGCCTAGGCAGCTATTGGACAGAGGTAAAAAATTATCTGTGGCAAAAAAGTCTACTAACAGTATTTACCATGTTAACATCAAATATGGTTCACTAATCATTTGTATCACTTTACAAATAAACGATTTCAGGTTACCCAATAAATATTTGACTTACCCATACCCAGTCTTTCCTCATTAGCCTTCTGCTTCTCCTTATTGCGGAGAAGTTATCTGAGTCCCAGGGCTGCAGAGCAGAACCTCTCCCAGACACTGTGGAAATTGAGAGCTGGGAAGTGGTGCTCTTCAAGAGGCCTGGACGAGGTCTCAGACTCTTCACCACTCTTTCCTCCTTCAGTCACAGTTCTGGTACAAGGACATGGTTGAGGAGGGCTCTTGTTCTACACATCGTTGTTCTGCAGTAGGCTTTGTTATTGTGTGCCCTGATGTGGGAAGGTAAGATTGTTGATGTATTGTTAATTACACAGCCTAGGTTGAGTTTAAAATGGATCTTAAATTACGGATGAGAAAATGTTGCTCAAACCTTCCATTTCATGGGTCCCCGAGGGTCTCACCTGGTCAAGACACAGCTGTCTGGTGTGCAAGATGAATCATAAAGTCAGGGGAGTGCAGGTCTGTGTCCGGTCTTTGCTGTGGATTACAGGGGGAGGGTTTCATTGGCTCTGCTGTTCCTGTAGGTTAGGGAGGCAAAACCTGCAGGGACTTTTGCATCCCATAGTTTGCTGACGCCCACTCTCAAGCTCCCTGGTACAATTTGACGATTGGCTTGGTCGTGGGATCGGAGGATCTTCAGGTCTACTGAGCAGCAAGGCTGATGGAATCCACCGCTGTCTTTACTTTGGGATGAGATCTGAACTTTCTCCACCAGGCTGTGTGAGTCCGGAACTGGTGTATGTTTGTCCACAATCAGACACACATCCAGCAATAGCTCTCAGACTGTGAAGGAAAGGATTTTACTCTGTGAGCAACATTATTTCATGTACCGGATTTACTCAGATTTAAGACACACGTTGTTTTCTAAACATTTGGGGGGAGCTACTTGGATTTGAGTGTAGCTTGGATTCAGGATTTTTCAGTGAGGGGACCGATTTATATTTGCACTTGTCAATTATTCTGGTGAGCCTGAACAAGAGCTACTGCACACAGTAATGCACACTACTGTAATTATTGAAGAGCTACTGCACAGTAATGCACACTACAGTAATTACTCAAGAGCTATTGCACAGTCATGCACACTACAGTAACTACTGAAAACAGTAATGCACACTACAGTAATTCCTCAAGATCTAATGCACACAGTAATGCACACTACAGTAATTACTCTTGATGCAGTACCACTATATTAAAATGGCTATGCAGGAAACTTAGATACATTTTGTGATGCAGTGTTTATAAGAAAAGACCTCTTGTTTGTGGAAAAAAATGGAATATGAATTTGGGGCACTAGTACTACCATTACTTGCGTCCAGCTTGTACCTGCACTGAACTGCTCCATACCATGCCGCATTCAACTACTGCTCCTAATTATAACTACTTCCTGTATCTTGTATTTGATTTTACTGTTATAGGTAAACTCACTCAATTTTTTGTAATTGCTCTTATTTGAAATCATTCTCATCCATTTAACATAATTACTGTGTGTTCCTACTTGACTTTGCTCATATGAGAAAATATTTACTATAGGTTTTAATTGCTTTTAGTCAATCTCGCTCTTATAATTATTTACTGTATTCTTTATTTTGCTCTTACTTGAATTTGATTTTACTGTATTTTTATAACTGCTCTTATCTGTATTATGATATTCTGTAATGTGATATTTTGTAATGTGATAACTTGTAATGTGATATTGTATAATGCAATACTTTGTACTGATATTTTGTAATAATTGTAAGTTGCCCTGGATAATGGCATCTGCTAAGAAATAAATCAATAAACAGTCTTACCTCATTAGTCTTTTGTTTCTTTTTATGGCAGAGAGAAGTTATCTCATTCCAAGGCTGCGTTCATCGTTTGCCACCTCTCTTGTCTGCACATGTCTGCAGACAACACAGGTGCACAAACGCTTTCCTAATGGAACGCAGGGCAGGCTGGTGTTTCGGCTTGACACCCTGTTTTTTCTCTTTGCCCCTGCCCTTTCTGAAAACAGTGGTGCAGATCCGTTCCCAGACACTGGGGACATTGTCACCTGGGGAGAGGTGCTCCTCAGGGGTCCTGATTGAGGTCTTGGACTCCTCTTCACTATTTCCTCCTTTAATCACAGTTTTGTTACTGTGGTAGGGAGGAGGCAGTATGGATGAAGCCTTTGGTTTCACATCCAAGTTGACTGCTTTGGAGAGTCTAATTTGACACTCTGTCAGTGTTATGCCTGGTCGGTTCAAGGTACTTGATGTAATTTCCAGCCTCTATAGGAGAGACAACCACCCCAGGTTTTTTTGTCACCTCATCCAGCTGAACCTCTCCTCTGGTGGCTATGCTCTCAAGATGTTCTGCATCGTCCAGGATCACACTATTGGGCCTCATGCTAGGTGTGAGAACATCTCTTTCATACTCCTCGTCTGAACCGAAACTATACTCACTACGTAGCCATGATATTGGGGAATCTTTAAGCCTTTGACGATGGTAGTCATCGTCTTTATCCCAGTCTCTCATCAAAGCCTGATACTTTGATTTAATTTGCATTTGCTTCCGGTTTAAATCATTCTGAAATACACCCACGAATGCCTGAACCTGCCTGAGTTCTTCTTCGATTTCTGTTACAGGGTGTACAAGGGCCTCCCTCCGCGATGCTTCTCTTGTGCAGTCAAGTGTAGCAGGAATATTCACTGGGTTGCTTTGTGAGAATGAATTCTTTGTAAGTCAAAGCCATTCTTCCAGAGTGACCAGGTTCTGCTTTATTGCTCTGGATTTTTGGTTTTCGGGTGATTCGCTTTCCTTCATTTGTATGTCCTCCGCTTTTGCAGGATGTACAGGGGCCTCTCCCCCGATGCTTCTCTTGTGAAGTCAAGTGTAGTACATGTTTTCATAGCAGCTGTTCTCACAGGGTTGATTGCTGAATATGAATTCTTTGTAAGTCGAAGCCATTCATCCCGAGTGACCAGGTTCTGTTTTATTGCTCTGGATTTTTAGTTTTTGGTGGACTCACTTTCCTTCAGCTGCGTGTTCTCCCCTTTTCCAGGGTCTTTATCTCTCCCAGACACTTTGCTGCTCTTTCCTTTCTTCTCAGGTGTCACTGGAATGTCTCGTAGCTCTTCCAGTAGGAGGTCTATATTGACAGGGCCACAGTCCCCTGAATCAACCTATACACAGGAATGAAAAAGAGTTACCCTGAAAGCTAGGCTTTTTAATGAGAAAGAGAAGCTCCCAGTGTCATTCTAACACTTGTAAAACACTTTTCTATGCTAATTTTATATATAATTTATAATCGTTTAGAGAATTTACATTGTTTTACCAGCTGTGCTTTACCATGCTTGCGTATGCTTTACTATGCTTTTATTACACTATTTTAAACCTTTACAGTGATTACCTATTCCTGAAGCAGATTTTGTCAGTGGATCATCCTAATATAAGAAATCAATTATTGCTGATCATATCTTTGTTTGTCCTGAAGACAGCATTGCATACACTAGACCACAGGTCATACACACAGTGATCTAAACAACAGACAGGATTGGATCTTTGTAAAAGAACAGAGCTGACTAAACTTGTACCACAGTGAGGCACTCTTAAGGAGCTTGAGCTCACAAAGGACCAGTACCTATCCAGCATGGTAATACACTACATATATTCATGTTCAGTAAGGGCACATTTTTAACCATTAACCTGGATATGAGTATTTTGTGGTCCCTAACAGGTGTTTTTATAAACCTCTTTCTTTACATGAGGGACATGCTCCTGACCTTGCTGGTGTTCTCCACAGTGGTCTTCATGTCTTTGGATAGGTTGGAGCTTATTGGCTTTTTTTTGTCAAGCTTTAAAGACCTTGTCTCCTCCATTATGATCTTGGTGCTCAGTATAGGCATTGGCTGTGCAGAACCCTTCTTACAAGGGTGAAAGCTGCTGCAGCCCTGATCCCTGCTTTTAAATCCTGTCGCCTATCTATGTTTCTGCTTGTTAGGCAATGTGTATGTGTTGTAAGAGGAGCCAGACCTCCTCATTTGATGACCGTAGGAAGTCTTTGGCCTCACATCCAAGCTGACATCTTTGGAGACTCCAATTTGACATGTGTCAGTGGTGTGCCTGGTCGGTTCAAGGTATTTGATGTAGTAAGTGGTTGATGCATTTTTCTTCAGCTGCGTGTTCACCCCTTTTCCAGGGTCTTTATCTCTCCCAAGCACTTTGTTGCACTTTCCCTTCTCAGCTGTCACTGGGATGTGAGCATGGAGGCCCGCCAAAAAGTGCATGGAAATGTTACTTTAACTTTAATAAATAGTATGACTAGATCTCAAACACATATTAGCTAAAACGTCTTCAGGAATGAAAAATACATATATATCCATTTAATTGGTTACAGTTTTGACTTGCATTTTCACAAATCAGATACAATTGATGAGATTGTAACATTGTTACCTTACAACCAGCTCCAACAATGTGTTGTTACTCAGCCCCAAACACCCTGTCATTATTACAGACCACTTTACACCTAGTTTCTGTATCGGTTTGTTATGCTGATAAAAAATCTGGCTTTTCAAACAGGCATCTCGCAAACACCTTATGAGGCTGTCTTTGGTTGCAAGTCAGGATTGGATCCTTGTATCAGAACAGAGCTGACTAAACTTGTACCACAGTGGGGCACGCTTAAGGCGCTCGAGCTCACAAAGGTCCAGTCCAGAAATGTATTTTATTGAAATGTGCAACTCAAAGGAGTTGCCTCGTAAATGCAGAGAATTTGATCATTATCTCATTTTTGAGTTAATTTGAATATATAATCAATTGAGGTTGATAACATATTATTAACTTGGTAGATCACGTCTAAATAAATTAACACTGTAAAACTGATTTGCTCAATTAGGTGCTGGAATGTTGGATTTCGTTCTGAATGGGAAGTTGAATTAATTCTTGTGCATTTTGGTATAAAACATGATCGATTACAACGAGAAACGAGTATTGAAAATACTAATGCAAAGTAGACCAGCCATAATTAATATTAGTACTTTAACCATGTGTGCTAATAATGTTATGGTCATTGTAAATGTTTGACAATGAAATAAATTAACTTTATACCAGCCCCAAACACCTTGTCATTATTACAGACCACTTTACGCCTAGTTTCTGTATCGGTTTGTTATGCTGATAAAAAAATCTGGCTTTTCAAACAGGCATCTCGCAAACACCTTATGAGGCTGTCTTTGGTTGCAAATCAAAAATTGGACTAAGCACATCCACTTTGCCCCTGAGATCTATTGCAAACTGCAGAAAGAAAAACTTGAAGAAATAATGAATGTACAAAATACTGCGTCAGCCAGCAATGACATGGAGGTATGAAGAACACAGCAAAGCGACTGCAAAAATGCAAAACAAAAAATGTTCGGGTAAAAGCAAATCCGTAATCTTTATACAGTGCTGCTGCATTAGGCAACCTTTTTATAGCTCTGTGTTTTAAAACAGACTGTTACTTTCATTTCTGAAAACATCTAAACTAAACTGAACTCCCCCCTTGTGAATTTCAGAGTGACCCGCTTTTGAAAGTTTTGATTTCATACACTGCTCATCTATCATCACTTCTGACGTGAATGTGCGGCACCGGAGAGTTTCTGAATCACGATCTGCACAACCTGTCCATGTCACAGCTTCTCAATGTCTGCTACATGAACGTCTACATTCACTTTCCATTTGGAATGAGCACAAGATAGTTTTTGCACCTTTTTAACCTGGGCTGCATTCAATAACCAGTGTCTTTTCATCAGAGAGTATATGAGCTATCCGCATCCTGAATGCATTCTTTTCTCATTGTACAGTAACACTAGAAATAATGCAGGAATCTGCACTGAAGTTTTAGTTTTTATTTCGGTTCTGCGTTTTATCTTCTGTCAGATAACTCATGCTTGTTATTGCAGCTCCTTTTAGTGAAACTTAAATGTTCAATTAATATCAGTAATTTTCCCGTCAAAAATCAAACAGCAAAGTTGTTGTTTTTTGTTTTATCTTGAAGTACAATTATAATTTACGATCAGAAAACGAGTCAATCAAGACCCTTCTTTTCATTATGCTGAACTATTCTTGAGCTGAATGAAATGTAAATAACTTTTTTTTTTTTTTTTTAAACTCAGGTCTGCATTGTCTGCTGTTTGACATTTTTTGTATTTTAATGCCCGTGTACAGCTATGGACAAACGTTTTTCTACACCCTACAGAATTAACTAATTTAGCTTCATGAAGTCGAATCAAACCTGCTGCATAATGTTAACATATTGAACTACATACCACTTTGCAATTTTCCATACTTTAAAAAACAACGTGACTTTTCAACTTCTAACATGAAATACTGTACTACTATCATGGTAGGCGTTTGCGGTATAAGTTTGTATTTTTTTACATTACTTGTAATAAAAGATTTACATTATGTTGATGTAGTTTTTCTCAATCCTAAAGTTCTAGGCGATGCAAAACTTTTGGCCCTAGCTGTACATTATATTCGAGTAGATACTGTGTGGCACTGACAACTACCATTCCATGTGACTATAGTATTGTAGCAGAAAGTCAGTCGCGTAGTGTCACAAGTGACGTTTTTTTAACTGGCTCTATTTTTGTTGTGTGTTTTATTATTGAATCTGTTGTTTTTAAAATGCTGCTAAATCTCATGTGCACTGTGACTGACGTGTAGGTTAAGCACTTTCCCCACAGTCGATAGGAAGTCCCGCCTTACCTGTCAGTCCAAGTAACCAGGGGAAGTAACCAGAAGACCTGGGTAGAGCTGGTATCTCAGTGTATGTTACCTGACGGCCATTTTCTTTGCCACGCTCCTTTCCTGGTTCATCAAAGGTGTTGGCTGGTCGGCTGTTAGAGGTCCAGGCCGTGGGTGTGGTGAGGTACAAATTCCAAAAGCAGATTTACTACAGTTACCCCTGGTCACCCCACCCGTGACACAGGCAGATTTTTGGTGCAGTCAGCAGGATCCCCATTTTTCCTCACACACACAATGGATGCTCAAGTGGCTGAGGCTGCCCCAGTAACAAATGCAATGGGAATGCCTTGGTCTATGGGGCTAGCATGGGCGCTCAAATTTAACTGGGAGGGGAACTATGGAAACTGGCAGACTCGGGTGCAGGCAATGCTGCATTCATGTGGGCTGGGAGAGACTAAACAGGTGGATTTCCTTTGTGGGGCATTAGAAGGGACCATTAAACAAGAGCTGCTGGTGCTTGAGGATGGAGGGTGGGCCACTTGTGCATTGATCTGGAGAGTACTAGATGAACTATATGGTGATAAGGCTTTGGTAGTAAAACTAAGAGTAGAATTAATCCACATGTTCTGGTCCTATCCTGGATTGGCTATGTTTTGGACCTCTGCTTTTGAAACCATAGCTTTTTTGTCCCTACTGGTGAGGTGCCTGATACTATTGAATTGGAAGTAAGCTGCCTCACCCTCACACACATAATGGATCAGGGAGGTTATGCAACATCTGAAATTGGAGAAAATTAAGTTTACATTAAGAGGTTCCAAAGACAAGTTTCACAAGGTGTTGTTGCCCTTCATGGAATACTTTGAGAACTTACATATCCAAACTTCGACATACAGTTGCTCTCAAAAGTATTCACCCGCCCCTTGGACTTTTCCACATTTTATTGTGTTACAACATTGAATCAAAATGGATTTAATTAGGAGTTCTTGCCACTGATCAACACAAAAAAAGTCCATAATGTCAAAGTGAAAAATAAAATCTACAAATTGTTCTACAGAAGATTCATCCCGGCCTTTGCCAAAATCATCGCTCCTCTAAATGATCTTTTGAGTGGGACTGCTGCTTTGTGGAAGAAGATTGCAGTTGTGGAATAGAACCCCCAGTGTCAATCCACTTTTGAAGAGTTGAAAACAGCGCTTGTGAGTGCCCCTATTTTGGCCTAGGCCGATTTTACTCTCCCCTTTTTGGGTATATATAGATGCCAGTTTAGATGGGTTGGGGGCTGTGTTAGCACAAGTACAAGAGGGCCGGGAGAGAGTAATAGCATAAGCTAGTAAGAGCCTACATCCAGTCGAAAGGAACGACCAGAACTACAGTTCTTTTTAACTGGAATTACTGGCCTTAAAGTTGCCAGTCACTAAAACCCACTAGTCCATTTAGATACAGCCAAGTTTGGTGCCACGGAACAGTGGTCGGTAGCTCAGTTAGCTAGCTTATCCTTTCATGTAAAGTATTGCCCTGGAATTGCTAATTGCAATGCTGATGTCCTTTCTAGACTGCCGGTGGAGCGGGAAGCAGGTGTTGCCCCACCCCAGTACAGGTATCACTGCTGGAGGATGAAGGGACACCCCCGCGTAGTGGAGAAACTGAAGAACAGGAGCCAGACTTCCCAAGGGGTACGTGGCAGCAGCAGGACCAGGCAGTAAAAAGGGTTCGGACGTGGTGGGAACAGGGGACTCTGCTGGAGACCTCGGCTCAGGGAACGGTGTCATCGGAAGCCCGGAGGCTTTTATAAGAATGGGACCGGTTACAAATGGAAGGAGGCGTTCTGGTAAGGAAGGAGGACCGAACCAGGGATGGAGAGCTGCAGATGCAGATTGTGGTCCCCCGCAGCCAGGGACAACTTGTCTGGAAGAGGTACCACGAGTCTTTTGGACACGTTGCCAGCACTAAGATCCTGTCAGTGTTGAGACAGAGGTTTTACTGGTATGGTATAATAAATAATAATCTTTATTTTTATATAGCGTCTTTCGTAGTGGACCACCATCACAAAGCGCTTTACAAGATACAAGACTAGGGTGTGTGAACTATGCATCAGTTGCAGAGTCACTTACAACAACGTCTCACCCCAAAGACGCAGCACAAGGAGGTTAAGTGACTTGCTCAGGTTCACACAATGAGTCAGTGGATGAGCTGGGATTTGAACTGGGGACCTGCTGGTTACAAGCCCGTTTCTTTAACAACTGGATGGGTGAAGAGACTAAGTGGTGGACAGCAGTGGCCCCAGTGTGCCTGTAATAAGGCCCAACCTGAGAGCCCCTCTTTTTCCTATTTCCACTTTATACCCGATGGAGGTTATTGCCATTGACTATCTGTCCTAAGGACGCTACAGTGAAACTTACCCATATGTACTGGTGATGGTGCATTTGTTCTCCAGATTTGCTTGGGCAGTGCCTACGAGAGACCAGACTGCACACACTACTGTCGAAGCATAATGCAGAACCATCATTCAACCCTTTAGGGGCCCAGCGTTCGAGTCTGAATTAATGCAAGGGCTGAGTAGATTGTATGGCTGAAAAAAAAAAAAAAAACAAGTTTGCAGTATTTCGAAAATAGCTAAAAACAGGCACTGAAAAATGAAATTAATAAAAACCTTTAATAGATCTGTTCTGTTATACATGTTATTATACTTACCTTTCTGTTGTTTTTGTCTCCCCCTGCTGACCATTCTAAATATGCTATCTAGTCATATCATGTGATCTTAGTTGACAAGTGCCAAATCTGGAAGTTCATTGAAGGTTACACACATTTTGCATTGTCTGTACAGTTCAGGTCAAACCTTTGGTAGCATCATCGGTATGTATCCCTTAAGTATTTAACTTGCAGTATCACTGATTATTTTCTAATAGTATGACTTGGATTGATAAGTATTACAGTGTTAATATGTTTACTTTGTTATAGTTCTAATTAAGTCAGTGCTAGCTTTGGTGAACATGTAGTTGCATTATTGAGCAATTAACTTTGTAATTTACATATACATTACTACATGCAGTTTTCCTTTATGCATATTGCTGTTACTATGCAATAATGTGTACATTCTGGTTACAATGTGCTGTAGCTGTATCAAGGCTATATTCCTTTGTGTAATTAAGCAAGCTTATGTTATATTAAGACAATCTCAGTGATTATTGCCATTTACTTCTCAGTTTCACACTTTCTCTGTCAATAAATCAGTCAAAACTGCCATTAGTGTCCAGCGTGTTGATGTGGGAAGGCGTTTAGCTGCCTTTCAGCTAGTACACAGACACATATAAGGAGGGCAGGACAAGATCAGAAAAACAGATCAAATAATTAGAAAAAAGTTTTTAAAGGACCAGAAGACGAAGAAAATGAAACCAATAATTACTACTAAATCCTTTTTTTTTTTTTTTTTTTAAATCACAGATGTAGGGAGAAAAAATATATCATCCTTTTCGGTGGGGTGGGGAGAGAAAAATAAAAATAAACCAATAAAGTACTAAATCAAAATTGTATTTCTTTTTATTTATTTATTTACAATTTAGAGCAGGCACAATCAGATTAAATATAAAATTGTGAATATTTTTGTCAATTATACAAAATAAATAGTTATACGTGGATTTCTTTTTTAGGAATTGGGGATGGTAGATCAACTGTATTATGCAGTTCTGTGTTAGTTTTCATGATAGTCTTCATGCAGAACGCTAGACCACATCTGAGCTTTCATTTATAAAAAGCCATAACAAATATGTAAGTAGTTATACATACCAGTGAAGGAAGTTTAGGCTTACTAGTAAACTATATCAAGTGTACATTAAAAAAAGCCCTTTTCAAGTTAATACCGATATTTTATTGGCATTTCACAGGGATAAACAGTATATGCATTGCATTGCAGCAGTCAAATCTTCATCAATCCATCCTACAATGCAAACATTAGATTAGGCGTCTATAAAGACAATTACAGGCGTTCAAAATTAGTACTTTCCCAGAGAGAGTTGACGTGATAGTTACTTTAAGTATTTACGTGTAAATGATATGTAATTATATGATATTATGCTAAGACGGAATTACGTGATATCATATAAATACGTGAAACTAACACAGAATTACATAATACAGTTGTTTTTAGTTTTGTTTTTTCCCTGTGGAATTATAAAGTAAGAAAAAGAGAGTTCTACAGGGATTAGAAATACAAATATTTTATGTAAGTAGATCAATCTGTGAAGAATGCTCAAAAACTAGCTCACATCACGAGAAAAAAAAAAAACGGTTTCAACTGTCTCCTCATACAGCCTCAGACGCCCTACATCATCAAATCAACAAAACAAGATGTGAGAAATCAGCAAGGAAAGAGATGTGCTTCTGTTTCCAGCACACAGTGAGACTGCACGGAGTGCGGCAGAGCCTCAGCAATACTCCCATGCAGTTTATCATGAACTGAAACCAGAAAACAAGGGCTTCACGTTTTTATTGTACTTAAAACATAAACTACAAATAAAACCAAATTATTATAAGCTACATTACAGTGAGTACACCTCCTGAGCTGTTGTGGGGATTCTTGATTATTTCAGCCAGGAATAAGAACAGTTAGCGCTGTAACCAGCAGGAGCGGAGCTGTGTTATTACAAAGAGATTTATTTGTATGTCTCCACGACGTAAAACAGATAAACCTTTAACAGTACTCTTACATTGTCTTCACGACCACATGCACTACTTTCTGATTTGTTACAATTCCACATTGCTACAAAACGTTCATTACTGTGCTGGGATACAGTCCACCTGTTGCTGCACACATTATCGAAGCTCCGGCATGTCAAGCTTACACTGCTACATGTGCTGTATCTACAGAACCACTTTGGGATGAAGATGGCTTAGGGCATTCTTTAGTTATGTGGAAGTTTTGGGAATCTGAGTAATGGGAATTTGCACTAAATACCTTCATAGGGTACAATTTCACAACTCTGCTTACTATCAGAAGTTTAGTTATGTTTCATTGCTGATCCAAACTCTTGCTTGTTTAAGACAGTGGGATCCTGGATTTGTTATGCTTTGCTGTCAGTCTGAAGTTGTCTGAAAGCTTTCTGTTGCGCATGTTCCTTTAAGAAGAGGGTTATCATTGCAACCAGGAGAGTTAATACAACGATCCCTCCAGTGAGTCCCACTGTCAGACCCCAATCTGCCTGTTCAGGTGCTGCCAAAGGAGACTGCTTGACCTCCTTCAAGACATCCACTGCTGTTTCAGGACAGCCTGGAAATTAACAAGCAAAGAGGCATCGCAGTTAGGCATGCCAGGCGTCTGAGCCCCATTGAACCAAGGTCATCTACAGCTCTGGCTAAAAGCTTGGCATCACCTCGTATTTTAGGTTTGAGACAATTTTATTTATTTATTTTTTTATTTAACATCATGCAATCAAAAACTACAAAATTATCTCTCAAAAGTCTATCAGAAGCCTTACTAGTGGTACAGTATTTCATGTTCCACTGTGCCTCATTTTTCAATTTTTGACAGTTTTTCATTTGGTATAAGGGAAAACTACAAAACGTTATGTTATTCAGTATGTTAGTGTAACATTATTCACAGGTTTCATTTGACTTTATGAAGCAAAATTTGTTAATTCCAGATTGCAAAACCTTTTGCCACAGCTGTTACATATTTTGAAGAAAATACGCTGCTGCAGTTTGTTTCCTTTGCAACAGTTCAAACTCTTAGAAGCTTCATGAATGAGCTTTTCTTAAGACTGACATTAAAACAAATCAGATTCCCCTTTTAACAGAATGTGCGCCTCTTTCAAATACAGGGAAATAAGAGCTCTATGGGGTGACGGCAATACAAAGTGATTCACTTGAATTATTGAGTAAGCTATTGGTACTTCAAGGCAGTGGCTCTCAAACTGGTGTCCAGGAAAATGTTTCTTTCTTATACAAAACAAGCAGACCTTGAGGCCTTGTGACACGAACAGACACGACACTACACAGGAATACCTCCAGTACTTGAATCTGGGGGTTATACTGAAACATGTACATTCACTGAAGTACTTTCTTGTTTACCTTGCCTCTGCTGCTTTAAAGTAAAACTTCAAGTACAGCCTTCAGTTTCTGAAGTAGTTTTAAAGGAGAACCTAACCCAAAGGCCCTGTGTGGTGCTGACCGACTCACCAACAGGGAGGAAAGTGCAGTCCCCCTCTTGCATTTGTTGCCCCAGGGGAGCCCAGAGTGTGCAGCGGTACAGCCCACAGTCCCCCAGCCCCGCGCCCGGGATTAGGAGGGAGTAGTCCTCCTCTATCTGGTAGCGGTGGTTAGCAGAGCTGTACAGATAGGACCTGTTAGTGTGGAGATCCTTCAGAACCAGACCAGTCAATTCACCCACTCCGCCTTCAACCTGCACATCAATACAAGAAGACAGCTTCAGTTACTCTCCACTTGTATTTGAATGCATAACAATATCCCCGCTCTTGTGTTTATATGAAAGTGTTGCCAAACATGTTAGCTGCTGCACACTGTGTTGTACTCTTCCTTTTTTAATGTATTAATTGCAATTGTTTTGCTACAGTTCGGGGAAGCTTGGAGTGTATCATCAAACTGTGCCTATTTCCACACAGGACACTGAAATCAGACTAAGCTGTTAGTATCATTTTCGCTTGGCGTGTCAAGTAATCTAACTATTATTTGTCTAGTATACTTGTCTAGTAAACTCTGAAGTTGACAGGACCCCTGTAGCCTCTATAGAACTCTCAGAACATCTCTTCCAAGTACAGCTGGTACACCAGTGTGTAACCATTAACCTGTCCCCCTGCAACACTCTGTACCTAGTGGATGCAAGAAATACATAATTTCCTGTTTTACCTGAATCAATCATACCGGTTAGTTACTCTCACTGTTTTTTATTTCAATAGAAATAAGGAATAACCCCGACGCAGCCAGATTCAGGGTCTTGTTTTTTGTTTTTAAAAAAATGACAGAGTTGTGTTTCATAGATACATTCTGCTAGGATATGGCGTGTTGTTCCCACATTGACCCCAATTGCAATCCAGTTTGAAAAGCAAGTTGACATGCTGATGATAACAACGCTTTAAGAAATGTCAGCAAGAACAAAAAGCAATTAGATAGGTGTATCACACTATAGTAATATCTGAACATACTGATGCCTGATTTACCGGTTGGGTTTGCCTTACCGTTGCACTGGTGTTGGTGCTCCAGTGGGTTAGGAAGTGAAGCTTTTTCTGGGATAGTTTATCATGTACATCAGCAACCCCTGCTGCTCAGGCACCTGCACTGATCACATACATTGCACCCTTTTTATTTCACTATCTGACTTACACATCAACAAAAAAAGAAGACTAAATTAGGGAAGAGCCTAACATAGTCTACCACATGTACAATTTCCAGTCAGCATGGTGTAGCAGTGAACACAGCAAGTGTGTGAATGATGCAGGGAGCACTGTGTTTCCAGTTATATAAGGCGGTCCTACCTTGTACCAGCTTACTTTCCTGTACTGCAGTCCCGGCTCAGCTGGGGCAGTGCACAGCAGACGCTCCATTTGCTTATAATCCCCTGCAACCAGCACAGCCAGGGCCAGACAGGAGGCTGTGAAGCATGTAAGTGAGACCCATTGAAACTGTTATTACTGACTTGACTGTTTTGTTTTTTGTTTGTTTGTTTGTTTTTTTAACCACCCTTTATTTTCCTGCTGTTTGTTTCTGGAGTCGGGGAGCTGGAAGATCATTCCAATGTGGCTCTTATACGGTGGAACGCAGCTATAAGGGGTGGGAGGGGCTTCTGCATGTTCTACTGCACTCGCTTTCTCTCCCCACGCAAGCACTTCATAAAAGCACCTTGTAACCTTTGTAAAAATGTCTACACTTTAAAGATGTGTTTTAAAACTAAAGGGACAGGCAAAAACAAAATGATACAACAAATTATGAACCTTTTGATTTGTACAACATAAGTGTTACCCGAACTTAGCAACAGAAAAACTGATGCTTTGCATAGTTGTTCTGCACTGGTAGAAAAAGCCACACCTTAAAATCTTTGCCACGAGCTGTATTAGGACAATACACGGACGCTTAAAAAAAAAAAAAAAAAAGTATCTTCCACAAGCTATTTGAAGGATTAAGAAAGTATTTCTGAATGTCACTTCTGCTGCTGGGGCAGCAGATGACCCTAATTATTATTTGGTAGATATAATATATATCTACCAAAAGATATCTATAGAGATAATAATATAGTTTTTTGAAACTGGACTGCTTTGTTTTCCTCCATATGCTTTCTGCTTGTTTTTCCGTATTCAGCAGAAGCTCTTCCGAATTAGTGCTTATAGGGGTCTACTTAATCGCGGTAAATTTACATATTTTTCACGGTTAGGTTGTAGAATGAAATTGGAATTTCGCAGACATTTCACGGACATGTTTAAACATTAAATAAACCAAAGTGAACAGTATTTCAGAGCACTATAAAGCCTAAAAATAGTGGTACTCTCTTCCTTACTAAAACAGAGTGCTGTCATTTGTTAAAGGCAAGCATGCAGCATCCCCCTACAGTTGCTGCCGACGTTCTGTCTGGTGTTATACAGATGTGGAAATCGATTAGAAACAGCCCCAAAACTCGGTTACCCTGAGACATCTGGCATACTTTAATAAAGGCAATATGTGAAACGCGTTCGTTGTCATGTTATTTGTCCCAACTAATAATTAATTTCATTAGTACCGAGTGAAAACAAACAAACAAACAAAAAAAAAAAAAACCGTGCTACTCGGGTCTAAAATTTCAACTGCGTTTAATAAGTGAGCAGCAGGTTGTTTGAAGCGAGGTGGCTGTTCCAGATTGTACCAAGTACTGATTTAACTTGGCTATAACCATCAGGAATACGTTTTGTCTGCGCTGACTTTCCAGTTTGTTTTCTGACAGCTGTTGCTTGTTTTACGTTCTGTTCAGTAGCCTCTATAGTAGCCTGCGATTCTGAAGCTAAATGGGTCATTCTGCAAAAGCGGTGGCTTTTGGATTTGAAAATTTCCTGGAAATGAAACTCATCATTAATGTAGAAAAAGTTGCATCTTATCTTTCTTATACAACTAATTTTAGAGCTTAATGAATTTCAGTTATTTTAATATTTTCAATCAAATAGTGGTTAAGCGACTCTTTTGTCAGTGGTGTTGCTCATACTTAAAATGCAAATATCAGTTAAGCACAATCTTATTTGTTATTTTTTTTGCTCAACATGTTTAGGAAAGGAATGTCTTCTAACAATTCTAAAATAAGATTTTCATAATTTTTTTTTTTTTTTTAAAGTGTAAAATTGCATTGCATGCTATTTATCGATTTGAGCTACTTAAACAATAATTGAATATGCGTCATCAAACTTGCATAAGTATGTCCTTAACATGTTGTCTTTCAAATAATGTTACAAGTAGGCATGTTGAAATGATGAATATTTAAGTTGTGGCATTCTTGTTACCAGAACATCAATCCTCCGTGCAGCAACACCATTGACCCAATGTAACTCCAGTGACATTGACACATTGTTATATCTACAAACTGTATTAATTTATGAACTGTTAAGAAATATCAATTTTTGAAAGCTGACATTAGTTTAAAATACATTGAAAAGGATCAATTGATATGCTTTATTCTAACAATTTAATCGTTTAAAATATTTTGAATATATTTTCTAAAGGAACAACTGTGCCTGTATCTTTTATGTTTCTCTGCTGCGCTTAATTTCGCGATATCGACAAGTCATGTGATAAGATATGGTTAGGATATTGCAATACAGTAATGCTAATATATAATATATAATCGAATCATCTGGCCAACTCCTCCCATGCTGGACTTTCCTCTATCCTCATTCTTCTCGATCTTTCCTCTGCTTTTGACACTGTCGACCACACCATCCTCCTCTCCACTCTCTCTAGACTTGGCATCTCTGGCACACTCCTTGCCCCGACTGTTGGTGTCCCCCAGGGCTCAGTCCTCGGACCCTTACTATTCTCCTTGTACACCTCACCCCTACAAGCTATAATTTCCTCATTTAACTTCCCCCACCATTTCTTTGTTAAATTACATTTTCCCACCAATAAAATGAGGTAACAGCACTGATGTTTTCAAGTGTGACACACAAAATAAACATATATTTAATCAAATTTATGTAAAAGTGCAAGTGTGTGCTCACTCACCATCTGCTCATCGCTAAAGCCCTGCCTCCAAAGACCTTTTGCAACAGGAAGGAATTCTTGAGGCCTTTTTATTTCATTGTAATGGAGAATTTTCATTGTGGTAACACCACTGACATTAAATTGAGTGACAAATTTAAACACATTTAAATACACTTGTTTACAACCAAGCTTTAAAAACTATCCAAACATATTTTTTTACACTAGAAAAATGCCATAACACCTCTGCTCATGAGTGACGGCCCAATTTTCATGCTCTCACTGACTTTGAAATGAAAAATAAATTAAACTAAACTTTTGCAGCTAAAAGAGTAGAAAACAATGTGAATACTCATAAAGACCTTAATTACACTAAGTATTTTGGAATTATGTGATTATTTGCCATTTTTATCTGAATTTAATTACTATAAAAGGTGAGTGACAGCATTTGCCACCGCATTTGTAGAATGACCCAAATAGCGATCGCGATCGTACTTGCTCCAAAGACACATTGCTTTGGGAAATATCTTGACACGATCAATCGCCGACATATACTTTGCTTTTTTTTCAGCAACCTAAAGCAAAACAATGCAGCACTGACTGTCCCACCCCGTACTGTATATTTATTAATTTATTTATTGCCTAAGTGCAAAGCACACAGGACGGCAGAGGAATAATAAAGGCTGTGCGAGACCCGCTTTCGAGGACATGAACAACAGAACAGGATTTTAAAATTGCCTCTAAATGAATTAAATTAAAGCGTAAATGAACCTTTGCTAAAATAAATATTGGTCCTATAGGTTACCATGCACAGCAGCCACTTGTATAATAATAACAATTACAAAGAATACAATGTATTTTTTATTTGTATTAGTGTTATTTATGTATTTCAGTCACTAATAAATTATTAACGTCGCTATTTATTTTCTGTACGTAATTACTCTCCACATCTAATCAGTAACGTCAGCTGATCAGTTTGCTGCTCTTAAAAAAATATATAAGCCTTTATTCATGAGACAGGCAATTTTAAAATCCCGTCTAAAGTGTCGCGGGATCGTACAGCCTGTTGACAACCCCAATCACAAATCGGCAACGACAGCTTTGGGTACTGGCTGAAAGTATGGTAGATAGCCAGGATCACTTTGCTGCGTCAAAAAGTCACCAACTCAGGGGTGCTTCAGTCCTTCTTTGCTGCAACTGTTATACAGCTTTACACAAAAGCAGAGTTGTGTTCAACTCTATTTTTGCAACTCTCTATTTTTGCTGCAAGTAAAATAAAATAAAAGTTTGCGTGGGCGTAGCCTACTGTGTGCATATTTATGATGACTACTAGGAAACAGGTCAATGCAACGTAAACACAACGCTCTGAGCTGCATTATTTCAGTTATGTACGTGCATTCAGTAATACACAATTTTGCAAAACTCCAAAAACAAATAAATAAACAGTATCGCTTTAAACACTTACTAAATCTGAAAGGCAAATATTGCATGTTGAAGACAGCAGCTCCGTAGGGTGCAGTTTCTGTTTGTTGAGTTTCGTTTTTAAGGGAATTTCCATTTGATCACGACACAGAAATACGGAAGCGTGAGAGGGACATGACAGACAGAGCGAGAGAAAAACACACGTAAAACGTGGCAGAGACCCAGGGTGGGGGAGGCATTGTGTGGTACATAAAGAAGCTCACCGACTCTATTAGACCAATACAAACAGGAGCGACCCACCTGTGGCTCAAAATTAGTAATAGCATTGTCACCAAACCGATATCTACCTGTGCGCAGCCTACATCCCCCCATTGGACTCTCCTTATTACAAGGAAGACACCTTCCACAATCTCCAGACAGAGATCTGCCACTTCGAGGCCCAGGGAAGTGTGCTGCTCTGCGGTGACTTTTAATGCCAAAACAGGCACTCTGCCTGACTTCATTAACACACAGGGGCACAGCCACATATTCAGACAATCCCCTCTATACCACACACACGACTACAAACAGGAACAGCCATGACAGTGTGGTAAATTAAAATGGGAGACTATTGAATCTCTGTAAAGACCTAGGCCTATATATATCATGAATGGCAGGATCAGAGGGGACTCTTTAGTTAGGTAGACTTACATACAGCTCAACTCTTGGTAACAGTGTGGTGGACTATGCCAGCACTGACTTAGACATGTCCTTTATTATTGCATTCACTGTCAAACCATGTAGCAGCTACAATTATATTATGAATATATGAATAAATTAATCATGGTTGTAGAAGCAGTTTTTAAGTATTCTGTAAATATTTTGTCTAATAGTTAAAAAGTACAAAAAGGCTAAAGGGCTTGTTTTCAAAAGATATCAGTACAGATATTTTATACAAACCAATGGAATACCTTGTGCTTGTGTGTGAGTGTGTCGCTAGTTGTGTTATTGGCTTGCTAGCTTGCTATGGGCTGCTGATCAGCGACGGTGCTGCACTGATTGGCAAAAGTTTATTTATCCATTTATTTTCTTTTAGTCTTCTAGGGTAATTATTAACTATTTTAGGTAATTCATGTTCTGCTTGTTCTTTGTAAAGTGCTGAACCACTGGTTCATTTACTTTTGCATTTCTTATGTTTCATGGGTGATTCTGTTTGCGTTTGTATAATTTTGTTTGCTTGCTGCTAGGTTCTATTTTGCGCGCATTAGGCTTGATTTTAAAAGTTTATTTTTCCAACTGAGTACTTTAGGGTTTTATTAACGAATTCAGTACTTCTTTTTGTATAACTATTTCATTTTATATATATCTTTATTGTAATAATACATTTATATATATATATATATATATATATATATATATTATATATATATATATATATATATATATATATAAAGTTTACATACCCCAATGGAAATGTATAATTTCTAGAAATTTCTAGAAAACAAAGAATTTTAGGAAAAACCTTTTGCCGCAAAAGTTTTGCTTTTGTGGATGAGGGAAAAAAGTTACAGAATCAGATGTCTACAATTATTTATTTCAGCAATTTTTTTTGCATAACTCCAAAAATGCTAATTCAAAAATACCCTTTGATGTTATGATAGTATTGTATACAAGGTGCTAGAAATTTCGATATGATGATGCAGAACTTAATTCTACAAAAGTCTAGAAATGCTGGATTGTAGGTGAACATTCTTAGAGAGTATAAAAGGGTTAGGCATAGGGTGATTGCTGTCATTACCAATGAGTCAATATGGGAAAAAGTAAAGAGCTACTATTATTTTAATTATTAACATTATTTATTGTCATAAAGCTGGAGAAGAATGCAAGATGTCCAACTATTTGAGTCTCCCAATTTCAACTATTGTTTCTGTTATCAAGAAGTACAAGACTCATGGTTCTGTCACAACGCTACCTCGGTCTGGAAGAAAGAAGGTTCTTTCACCAAGAACAAGTAGAAGAATTGTGAGGAAAGTTAATAACAATCTGAGATTGACTGCCAAAGACATTCAAAGTGAATTGACTGCAAGTGGCACTGGGGTTTCCATTTCAACCACAGGGCGAGTATTGAATGGTGAAAGTCACTGAAAGCCACTCTTAGGAAAACGTCAAAAAGACAGTCGCTTAAAGTTTTAAAAACTGCATTTGAATGATGGATATGAGTTCGGGTCAAAGGTTTTGTGGAGCGATGAAACAAAAATAGAAAGAACACCATACCTACTGTCAAGTATGGAGGTGGCAATATCCTTATATGGGGCTGTTTTTCCTCTAATGGCACAGGAAATTTAGTACCAATACATGGTAAAATGGATTCCACGGCATAACAAAAGGTATTGGCCAATCACCTGAAACCCTCCGTTACAAAACATGGTTTAACGTGCAACTGGACATTCCAACACAACAGCGATCCAAAGCACACATCAAAATCTGCTTCCGAATGGTTACAGAAGAATAAAACCAAGGGTCTGGAATACCATAGTCAATGTCCCAATCTTAATCCAATTGAGAATCTAGTATGACTTGAAGAAGGCTGTGCACAAGAGAAGTCCTCGGAATTTGAACTGGAACAATTTTATGTTGAAGAATGGTCAAACATCACTAAAGAATCATGCCAAAAGCTCATTGACAAACATCTAATCGTTTAAAAGATGTTATTATTGCTAAAGGCGCATCAACAAGCTATTCATTTAATTTTATTAAATATATATAATATAAAGATAAGCAACAAAGATATACACTATTTTCTTTACACATAATCTAATGAATTAATATGTTAACAATACATTGGAAGTTGTAAACTGTAAAACATTCAAGTAGGGTTACTAAACTGATTATATGAAGCAGTCATCTACTTCTGAGATATGAGTTTCCTCTCTTCTGTTACATGAATTGATCCTAATATTAATGATCTGGACATGCATGTATGCAGGCTTGAAAGCAACTGACGTCCAGAAAAAGCTAACCAAGAGTTGTGCAGGAATGATCCGAGGAGGACTGCGCAACACAAATGAATATCCGCTAAAAAGTGTCCCAAAGGCATCAGATGATTCTTAATGGTTTAGGGTTAGGTATTGGGTTGGGGTTAGGTTTTGGGTTGCGTTTGCTTAAGTTTAGGGTTGGGTCAGGGTCAGGGTGGGTTGATTTCGTAGTTGCCGAGCTCTGGAAGTGAAAGTTGGGAGTGCCAGGCAAATGCCCTAGAATCATCTGATGCCGTCAGGACACTTTCTAGAGAGGATATTCCTTTACGCTATAAGCCGTACACACAAATTGCAGTTATTGTTTCCTGAGTTCAAATCTTTCCTTGCATTTTCCTGCATGAAACCCGTCTTTACCCTTGTATCGTCTTTGAATAGTTCATGCGCAAACGTGTATTTGTCTTGCATATCCTGCTTGATGCCAGCATGTTGATTTTGGTTCCAGACGGAGAAAAGTGAAAATATTGTTTCAATATGGAAAAATGTACAAAGTGGTGAATTGGGCAAAAACAAGTTATACAGGGTGCTTACCCGACCATTCGGTATGAGAACTAATAAACAGAGGACTTCAGTTTTTTAAACTTAGCTGTTGAGTTCTGGTAGATTGAAACATAACAACTAGAGGTGAAGATAGTTTTCCTATCTAGCCTCTCCGGCGCGCTGTTTATGGTCGTGCTTACATTGCATTTCCGCTTCCCTAGCATCCTCTCTGTGTTTCCTGTGTGGCTGGGACAGTGTGGCGCGGCCATATTGTCTCTGATACAGCAGAAATAGCTTCTCTGTCGATACCGACAAGACAGGGACAGGACCGGCCGCCTTACAGAAGGGAACCGACACTGAGAGCAACCGGAGGAGGTAAAGAGAACGCCCGGGCTGAGGGGGGTGAGGTTTCGAGAGCGCGTCTGGGTGTGGCCCGGGTAGCCATGGCTAGGTGGTCTTTCAGTCTTCACAATGACGGGTGCTGGCGATGTGCAACCATTTAATCCAACCAGCAGAGCATACATCCCAGACCTTCGTGAGTTGAGGGATATATGATGTTTAACCCCTAATAGACAGACAGTTGAGCAGCTGGGAGATCGGGGGAGACCAATGCAGATGGGTGCAAACATAGTAGCGGGGTTTGAGAAAAGACGGGTGTACCGCCGGTGGATAACTTACATTAATATAAGGGTAGTGTGTTAATTTTGTTCTCCTTTGATCAATATGCATATAAGGGGTTAACTGTACATACAGAGATTGTCCAGCCTAGTCCCCCCGTGCACGAGGAGTACTAAAAGAAAATTGTAAGACGGCCAAGATTTATTTATTTATTTATTTATGAGTATTTCTAAATACAATCCATTAGTTATGATACCCTTGTCAGACACTGTACGACAGCGTCTTTGTTAAATATCATTTCGGTACAGAGATATTTTCCTGCTAGTACTGTATGTGGGAATATATTGAATAGGACTTGACATTATCCGTGGTTAATCATGTAATGAGATAGCAGTGTTTGACATTTGTTTGAACAGTGTACAGCCAATTTGCGAACGATGGGCTATTTATTGTTTGCGCTACATTAATCAGATCAGTTATATATAGTTCAGGAGCAAAAGGGTCAGTGTTTTAGTCACATAACCAAACTTTATGCCATTTATAACTACCTAATGCTGCAAGTTAGCAAAGGAGGAGCTTTACAGCTTAAATTACTTTTGGGGAAAAATAAAATTGTTTTTCAAATCATCTATTCAAATGCCACCCACCACATGTAGTTGCAGCTCTGTTGCACTAACTAGTAAAATATGAATGTCTCCTGCCCGTACTCTGTCCAGTTGAACTAGTCGTACTATATTCTGTACAGTAAGGGGTTTTACCCATCTCTAATTATGGCATAAGGGAGTAACGATTCATCACGATTCAGTTTCTTAACATGATCCCTCGTACTGTAATAGAGGGATGTTTCATTTGTTTCCTGATACAAGACCAGACGCAAAACATACGTCACTGTAGTTTACCAGATGGTTCTTGAATGAAGAGCAAAGGTGTGTTGTGTAGTTTGAATGCACTCCCTATCTCATTGAATGTGTCTTTTAATAAAGGTAGTGCATCATTAAAGGATCCTATGATCTTGTTATATATGGTACAAGTACCCCAGCTGGACCAGCACATGTGTCATGGCACTACAGACTAGTGTCTGGAAGCTGCATGCAGGATTACTGTGGAACAGTAACACTCACCACCCACAAAACCATTTCCACCTGTCACATTTGTTTCTGGACATCGTTTAGGACGGTGCATTGCTCATGCGCTGGAGGCATCTGTCCGTCTGTGTGTGTGATATATTTCCAAACACACAGCTTCTTTCTACTGTAGTGCTGAATAACTGTTTCTTATTCAGCTCTCGTGTGTGTGTGTCTTTTAACGGAACTCATTTTAGAGCCTGGCATTCATTCCGCTTCAGAATGACATGGCAAATGCTTCAAGTGACACTGCGTGATAAGCAGAGCTTGATCTAAGGAAAGTGATTCTCCAAATGTTTCTCTTCGGTTTAAGCATGCTTTCTTTCCCATGCGTTGTACTTGTGTAATTGCGGAGCGTTCATGTAGCGCAGTGTTTATTGCACTTCTGAAAGTGGCAGTGATTGGAGTTCTCCATCATGAAAGTCAAAGACATTGTAGTACTACTAGGAGGATTTGTGTATACTTGGGCTTACTCTAATATAACAGTAGATAATTACAGATGGCGTTCATGTTTTCAGTGTTGTAGAATCTGCTGTACTGGGGTCATGTGACTTTGTTGTTTCCGAATGATCTATTCTGTACATGTTGTATGATTAATTAGGCAGTTTGAATGTGGATACATACAAGAATAGTAACTTTTGTTTCAGTATTTTTACAAAGCTGTCTGTCCCACACTGCACACATCAGCCAATATGGGGGAGAGACTTCTTATTTACAGTTTAGATAAACCCTGCTTGCTATGTTTTGGTGACCTTGACATTGACCAGGACCTAGTATGGGTGCCCATATTGAGGTCATGTTTCTATAGCGACAGTACACTTTTGAGTTATTGTCTTAATATTTCGTATGGGTGTATTCTAATTTTCTTAGTCAGGTTTCTCATTGTTTTAGCAATATCAGTGATACAGAACCTTTTCAGACACAAGTCTCAATACTATTCCAGATCATGAAGTTAAGGTCATGAAGGGCAAGGCAATGTTGCCTTCACTGGGCATGAAGATTCAAGGCACCAAGGCAGTTCTAGAGGGCAAAAAGACAAGACATAAATCCAACCCAAGGATGATTTCTTTACTCGTTTATAAAACACAAAAGAAATACAGAGCACCTGTTACGTAGATTTAATTCAAACAAACATGTTTTCTGAGTGATTCACACACTAATTGTTACAAGGATAAAGCATAAGTCACTCTTCCATTGTAAAAATAAAGTGGTATGAAAAATCCAATTTAAAAACCAGAAACTTTCATAATGGGGGAAAAAATGCAAAAGGTAATTTTGCAAAAAACAAATATTCAGGGTATTTTTTTACTAAACTCGGGCACACACTACTGACTTATTACATAGACTAGGCTAGGCGTAGCTACAGCCTTAGTGATACAACAGCACAAATAATCGATATCAGTGAATGGAAAGTAAAAAAAAAAAAAAAAAGACCTATGGCTGGTGAAGTACTTAAAAAATAGATGGTGAGTAAGTAGATTCAAGAAAATGCACAGAGTCCTTTTCTTCAATCAGTTGCCAGGTTTATTGAAATATGCAGGGAGTCTGGTCCCAGGTACAGGACATACAGAACTCAAAATTACAATGCTTGCGTGACATTAAATACCCTTCTGTATAGATGGTCCACCTCCCCTTTCTCTGACATTAACCAATGGTCAAGGTAATTTAATTTATTGTGTGAGTGTTAATGTGTGTGTGTCTGTGTGTGTGGTCTAGTGTGACAACCTCTGTACTTTCTTCACACTCCTGGAGACAAAAGGTCCATACATCTGCCTTTTGTTATCTCCTTGCGACCCCCATTGATGCCAGTGGGATTATCTCTTTTGATCTCTCTGAAGTCTAGAGCCTGTTCCCTTCTAGTCCACAGCATTGTTATCTCGTTAGCTTGCAGTCATTGTTGGGCAGTTTGTAGACGCATCGTCTCTATCAGTGGTTAGCAGTACATGCAATTTGAACCAAACAGTCTTCTATCTGCAATATTAGTCTCTTTTCAGAAAAGAACACCAGTATAGCTCTGCTAGTCCACATGCGTAGCAAACCCCTAATCAATTCTCAATCCATGTTTTCCAACATACCCTACTTTTAGAATATAAGATGGAGGGGGGTGACCCGCTACAACCATGTTGCTCACGTGATCCCGAGCCCTCAGATGTCCTCTTCTCTGGTTCTGAGTAGTCACATCAAGTAACGTGTTTGTATAATATATTATAGTGAAGCATGTTCCTTTATTCTAAGTCTCTCCATTATGTGTAGGTATCTACCTTGCTTTCGCCTCTTTGTAATCTTTTATTGTACTACCTATTTCCCTTTGAAGCCAATTCTGGATATTGGTATGTTGCTCTGACCTTACAAATTTAGGTGAATCATTGTTATTTTTAACTTGCATATGTAAAATTCCATCATTCTAGAATCCAATATTCTAGCTCGACCATATCAATCTTAAAATGCACGTAAGATTGATTACAAACTAAAACTATGACTTAAAAATGATCACAATACATTGAACAAGTACTAAAATAGCGTGTGAATGCTTAACTATCTATATGTAACACATTAGTAGGTAAGTGTTTCTTTTCTCATAGTTATAAAAAACCTTAATTATATCTTGTGATATTCTCTATACAATACCCCCACAAATATAATCATTTTGCACAACACTTCTACTGCTAACCTATTACAAATAATGTTAACATGAATTTCCCTTCATTCATTTTAGACATATACAACACTGAATCATTCAAATGTCACGTTCTTTTGAAAATGAATGTCCAGCATAACTGACAATATTCTTCAGTAGCACAGCAGTTTTCAATGGTCTCATCCCATTCACAGCCCCTGCTGTACGATCAGTTGTTTCACCGTTGTCTCCACCTGTGTCCCAATACTTGAATCTCCATCAGAATTATTTCTTTTCCAAACCTAGAAGAAAAATCAAGTGCAATATTAATTCTTTTGATAACATCTGATTTCATTTAAACCTTCAATGGGGTTATTCTCTCCTTGAATTTTCTTTATTTCATCTGGGAATGTATAGGCTATTAAAGCAGTTTGTAACAGAGAAATATAATACTCGCTTCTTAAATCCAGTGATCTGTTTAAGCCTTTGTAAGCTTATTTATTTACAAGATCTCTACTGGTGTTTAAGTGCAAAGTCTGTTTATCTTTGTCTTATCACAAAACAGCTATTTGAGCACATCACCCAGAATCGAAAAAAAAACTTCAAGTTAATATCTTTTATACAGTCTTTATTGATTTGCACAAGTTTGTCCATAGTTTCATATGGAACTGTCCCAATTGGCACCCTAGCCATCCCCCATTTTTTTGTTTTTTTTTTTTTATAAGCAACATTTGTTCCCCAATTTGAAATTGTAACCCTTTAGGTAGGGGCTTAGTCCTATGCTAATTGTGCACTACTTCGATTTGTGCTTATAATTGACAAAGAAACCCCTGTAGGGTGATAGTATACTAACACAGACAGCCTAATGTCAACCAAAGATTTTACACTTAGTTGCTGGTCCATTTAGTATACATTATCCCTCAGTGATATCTTGTATTTGTAATAAAAAAAAAAAAAGTTATTGGTATTGGCTTATTCAATTTTCAATTCAATAACCCACCCTCTTGCAGCTGAAAAAACAGTAGCCTATTAGGTAAGTTATTTAGTGTCTCTGTGTTAGTTTATCTGCCTGTAGCAAACAGATTCCTTTCTCTGTTTTTATTGTTTTTTTAAATCAAGTTATAAAACCCTTTTCAAAAACGTGTTAGTTTGATTAATATCACGCCATGCATTTTCAAGAATTTACAAATAAATCTGTTAATTCTTGAAAAATAAGTTTCTAAATAAATCTGTTAATTCTTGAAAAATAAGTTTCTAAAAACTTTCCATAATCAGTGCTGCTGATTATCCAGTACCACCATCCACTAAGCCTACAGTCCTATACTGCACTGTAAAATCCCTTGTGCCAACATTCCTATTTCATTCTCATGTGATCTGTGGTTTCAAATATGTATTCATAGGTGATTCATAAAATTCACCCGTGTCTTAAACATAAAATTCACAAACAAACAAACAAACACTTAACTTGCTTCATGAAAATATTTTTAATAAAATATTTCAAGGTTGATTTACTTAGTTTCAGATTTATTGATCTCCAAAAACATTTGTTTTCTTCCTAAGTGTTTTTTCAAGCAGTCAATGTAGCAGCAATCTCTACATTATCTCTCTCGCTCCCTCTCTGCACTTTCTTTTCTAGTTAACCCTTAGAAAAACAAAAAGCTCTTTGTATATCAATATAATCCAACACAAACTTTTTCATTGTTCCTTTGTATATTTGTGTTACTGTTTCAGTCCAAAGGTTGGCCATTCTTTTGCAGTCAAACAATTCATCAATTAACCTGGGTCTCTTTCCCTTATCAAACCCTCTTATGATCGGGGCAACACAATAAGTATTCGTGCTGGTTCTTAGTACGTAGTTTTACTAAGAAGTTACTTTATCTCCACGCTTAAGCAAAATCAGAATTACTCAAACAATCATTAATAAACAACTTATTAGTACGTAGTTTTACTAAGAAGTTACTTTATCTCCACGCTTAAGCAAAATCAGAATTACTCAAACAATCATTAATAAACAACTTATTAGTACGTAGTTTTACTAAGAAGTTACTTTATCTCCACGCTTAAGCAAAATCAGAATTACTCAAACAATCATTAATAAACAACTTATTAGTACGTAGTTTTACTAAGAAGTTACTTTATCTCCACGCTTGAGCAAAATCAGAATTACTCAAACAATCATTAATAAACAACTTCTTAATTACATTTTAATGTGACCTTTTAATTTTATTTTTACAACATGTATTCCTCAAAGTTAATATAGAATCTTTAGCATTACAGTTTTTTTTTTTTGTTTTGTTTAGTTTTTTGTGGGCTACCAGTCTTGAATTGCCTTTGTCTTTTTCTTCTTACGAGACACACACTCCTGATCTGTTACATGAACATGTACATTACTGTTCTGTACATAGCTTCCCTTTTTGCCATGTTTTAAAACATAGCCTATGTTCCATATTCTCCAGTCATCCATTTGATGACCGTCAATATTATATTTTAACATATTTGGAGTTGATCAGACTCCCAACAAAACAAAACTAACAAAAAAAACAACAACACTTTTTAGTTTTGTCTTGTTGTTACCAATGTTCTTAACTGGAACTTACTGTCTGATTGTTCCTTATTTGTACCACCTAATGTGGACAGTTAAATAAGAGGCTTATCCTATTGCCCCCTTATCGTGACATATAAACCAAACAGTACAAACAAAGACAAAACAAGTGTAACAAATCTTCTCAAAAACAAACATAAAACATAAATCCGAGTATGCCCGTACCTGTTGAGCAATACAAGTCCGTGTAACTAGTCCAATAAACTCTACTGGCACGTCATAACACTACACGATTTACTCATGACTTTTTTTAGGATTCCAGAGGTCCTCTTTCATACCTAAAGTCCTAATAGTCAATACACTTTTAATTAAGCAGTCTTAACTAATTGTGTCCTCAATGTACATGAATTATCAAGTAGTCAAAAGTCCTCTTTCATACTTTACCCTTGATTCTCACTACATTCTAAAAACTGCATATAAAACAAAAAACCAGTAACTACTCACCAATGTACGTGGTTATATGTTCGATCTGAAGTCCTGATTCAAAGATTCTCCACACCGTCTGAGCTGAAAGTAGAAACAGTCTCCTTCTGCCTGCTTTGTCCTGGTCCTCTTCATGGGATACAGGCTTGCAAAAAAGGTTTCTCCGTAATCAAGTATCAACCCCCCGGTATTTGGAAAAAAAAGTATCAAGAAACAGTCCGCAGGTGGCTCGCCAATGAAGTAACTTAAAAAATAGATGGTGAGTAAGTAGATTCAAGAAAATGCACAGAGTCCTTTTCTTCAATCAGTTGCCAGGTTTATTGAAATATGCAGGGAGTCTGGTCCCAGGTACAGGACAAGCAGAATACTCATCATTACAATGTTTGCGTGACATTAAATACCCTTCTGTATAGATGGTCCACCTCCCCTTTCTCTGACATTAACCAATGGTCAAGGTAATTTAATTTATTGTGTGAGTGTTAATGTGTGTGTGTCTGTGTGTGTGGTCTAGTGTGACAACCTCTGTACTTTCTTCACACTCCTGGAGACAAAAGGTCCATACATCTGCCTTTTGTTATCTCCTTGCGACCCCCTTTGATGCCAGTGGGATTATCTCTTTTGATCTCTCTGAAGTCTAGAGCCTGTTCCCTTCTAGTCCACAGCATTGTTATCTCGTTAGCTTGCAGTCATTGTTGGGCAGTTTGTAGACGCATCGTCTCTATCAGTGGTTAGCAGTACATGCAATTTGAACCAAACAGTCTTCTATCTGCAATATTAGTCTCTTTTCAGAAAAGAACACCAGTATAGCTCTGCTAGTCCACATGCGTAGCAAACCCCTAATCAATTCTCAATCCATGTTTTCCAACAGCTGGAGTTTAATAAGAATAGTAGTCAAATGAGTTATTTGGTCTGCAGTGTAGCTTGCTAACCGCTGTTATAGAACCCGAAAAAAAATTAGAAACTTTGTCTGGCAACGGAAAGGGTCTGAATCACAATGATGAATAGCTGGATGTACATAATGTTAGATTTTTACATTTGAGAGACTATATATAGTTTCACAGTTCTTGAAATTTACAGCTGCAAAGGATTTACAGTTTTGTTCTAGTGCATTGCTGGACACTTGATTCAGGAAAAAGAAAGGTCTGCTGTTTTTAAGCACACACGTTGTAACCCCTTTTGTGAAAGCACACGTTTTACTAGTTAAAAAGCAGAGCTACGTGAGGTAGTGAAAATGTATTGCCCAAAAATAAATGAAAACAGAAATCGATGCACTTCTCAAGACTCTTTCGTTCACTGTTATGTTATCTCTTCTGCTCATTTCGTAACGCAGGGAGCTTCTATTTGCACCATGTCTTAGCTACTTGCTCAGTTTTTCTTTTTTTGATGTAAGAATTTGAGCAAAACTAATAATTCTCTACCTGTCTCTACCATTTTTAGCATTGGTGTTTTGGAGGAATAACACCAAATTAGCAACAGTCATTGACAGGTCTATATAAATGATCTATATAATGATTTATACACTGAAGACGTGAAATGAGTTTGAATGTGTTTTGCACCTCTGCATTTTAAAGCATTGCAATTTTAATCCCGTTCTGTCAATTCAATTTCATTCTGTCTAATCTCGTCCTTTCTGCAGTACAGCACTTGACAACTAAGTTCACATTAATAATATTATTATTGTTGTGGACGAATTGTTGTGCACATATTGCTTAACTGAACATTAGGTAAATCCTACAGCACTTCACTGCCGCTTTAGACAGCGCTTCTTCTTCCTTCTTTTTAAATGTTTTTGAGTTGGCACGGGACTCACAGATGGAAAGATCACACAGTGACACTGCCAGCGAACACGTGTGATTAAAAATTCCTGGAAGCGCGGTCATATTGAGCTCAGTCTAACAGCGCCCCTCCAACTGTTTGCCAGTCATTAACCAATGATACAGTACGTCTTTCTCGTGGCTTTAGTGCTGGGAGGTGCACGGTAAAAGTAATGAGAACAATAATACATTATGATAATGAGTCATTTTCCCATAGGATGAGATTAGACAGAGAACAGGCCAGTTTGTGAATCAGATGGGATGGTGCTGAGGGACAATGGCCGGCTTACAGGCAACTTTTGCCATAGTCTTATTTTTTAATTTGAGAGGCATTGCGGCAAGCAGCTTGGGCACTGCGGCAGTTACCACCGGTGCCGTTGGGTATTTCACGCCCTGGTATTGAGCAGATCTTGATTCATTCGTTCATTAGGTTTATTAGAGAGAGAAGTTTGCTGAACATGCTTTTTGCGTTCTGTTGCGTTCTAGTGATTAACATTTCTAACAGTGACTCCAAAGATATTCAAACTCGGTTATGTTTTAGTACGCTAGTATCAATTCGCTAGTATCAATTCGGTCCACACCTAAAGTAGGGAGAATGTCATATTATAAATAACACATTGCTAAAATCTTTGAGCTTGTCTGGAGAAGTGCCCGTACTGAAAAGCATTCTCATTCCATTCTGATCATGTGACACCTGCACCCTCTGTCAGTATAATTGAAGCAACAGAACCACACAGTGCAGACACCATACAACAATTAAACCCTTCGGACAGGAGCTCTTGATTGTCTGGCAGTACACCATTTTCAGGTAGATGGCGCTCTATATAGGCGGTTTGGCTGATCTTGTGTGCGTTACAGATATCTAGGGCAGGCAAGAAGAATTGAAGAACAGATCCTGAACTCCCAAAGTCAAATATATTTTTTTGATCAAGTCTTATGGTGTTTTGAGTAATTTTTATAAAAAAGCTTTTAGATTTTCTTGTGATTATTGCCTGATGAGAAAGCCATGTGTCAGTGTAGTACCCTGTCCACACAATCGTTTAAAAACGGTTCATCACACATTCATGTGGTCTTTTTAGGTAGTGTGAATAGTGTGGTAAAAATAGTCAGATAGGTTGACTAGTTGCACAAAAAGTGTGTTTGATAATGTCTGGTGTTCTGTTTGTGAACACACTGCTTCATAACACTTTGCAGTTTGTGCACTGTTTTTAAAACAGCTTTACATTTTTCAAAACTGTTTATTAATATTCTAAAAAGTAAGTTCCATGTTAAGGGACTGGGATGAAGGGAAGTTGCCATGATACCAGTTTCTGAGGTCTTACTGGATAATATTAATTTAACCTATGTCAAAGGGTCCCTTTTTTACCTATTGCGTCTAGATTATAGATTGGAAACCAGGATATAAACTGTGAGCCTTTTAGACTTTTGCACCCTGGCTACTGACAAGTGATGGTGTTGACTGTGAAGTCAATTAATCAGTGGAACAGGGGTTCAGTAAGGCTGTGCTGACTTGTGCTGCCCTGTTGTACAGTTATCCACACACACTGAATCTGCTTGACTGGAACCAATATTCAAATTGCTGGAAATTATTTTGGAACCAGAAATGACTGTTTGTATGAAACATGTAGCCATTCTTGCATGTTGGGTAGGTACAGTAGGCAAGTATTTATTTTCATCCTCAGCTTTAGAAAGTTGACCCTTTACTAAGTTTGATAGGGATTATTGTACTTGAAACTGTCCCAAATTGATCCTTTTTAAAATGTTATAAAATAGGATATTAGAGAGTGTTTCACATTTTCCACAAATAAAACCTATTTTTATTTATTTCATAAGCAGCTTTGAGGTATGCTTAATGGTAATAGGTCATAAAGCATTTGAGATGCTGCCTTCATATTTTCCTTATCCATAGGCTTTGGATTCTACACACAGCTGTGTGGGGGGGGAATTGAAAAAAAAAAAAAAATAGTGCTCAAAAATTGTTGGCCTCATGTTTCATTAGCTGAAATAAAAGATCCCAGAAATTTTCCATATGCACAAAAAGCTTATTTCTCGCAAATGTTGTGCACAAATTTGTTTACATCCTTGTTTGTGAATATTTCTCCATTGCCAAGATAATCCATCCACCTGACCAGTGTGGCATATCAAGAAGCTGATTAAACAGCATGATCATTACACAGGTGCACCTTGTGCTGGGGACAATAAAAGGCCACTCTGAAATGTTCAGTTTTGTAACACAACACAATGCCACAGATGGCTCAAGTTTTGAGGGAGCGTGCAATTGGCATGCTGACTGTAGGAATGTCCACCAGAGCTGTTGCCAGAGAATTGAATGTTCATTTCTCTACCATAAGCCGCCTCCAGCGTCATTTTAGGAATTCTACAGTAAGTCCAACAGGCCTCACAACCGCAGACCATGTGTAACCACGGCAGCCCAGGACCTCCACATCTGGCTTCTTCACCTGCGGGATCATCTGAGACCAGCCACCCGGACAGATGATGAAACTGTGGGTTTGCACAACCAAAGACTTTCTGCACAAACTGTCAGAAACCGTCTCGGGGAAGCTCATCTGCGTGCTCGTTGTCCTCAACAGGGTCTTGACCTGACTGCAGTTCAGTGTCGTAACCGACTTCGATGGCCACTGGCACGCTGGAGAAGTGTGCTTTTCATGGATGAATCCCAGTTTCAGCTGTACCGGGCAGAGGGCAGACAGCGTGTATGGTGTCGTGTGAGTGAGCGGTTTGCTGATGTCAACGTTGTGAACAGAGTGCTCCATGGTGGCGGTGGGGTTATGGTATGGGCAGACATAAGCTACGGACAGCGAACACGATTGCATTTTATCGATGGCAATTTGAATGCACAGAGATACCGTGACAAGATCCTGAGGCACACTGTCGTGCCATTCATCCGCCGCCATCACCTCATGTTTCAGCATGATAATGCACGGCCCCATGTCGCAAGGATCTGTACACAATTCCTGGAAGCTGAAAATGTCCCAGTTTTTCCATGGCCTGCATACTCACCAGACATGTCACCCATTGACCATGTTTAAGATGCTCTGGATCAACGTGTACGACAGCGTGTTCCAGTTCCCGCCTATATCCGGCAACTTCGCACAGCCATTGAAGAGGAGTGTGACAACATTCCACAGGCCACAATCAACAGCCTGATCAACACTATGCGAAGGAGATGTGTCACGCTGCATGAGGCACACCAGATACTGACTGGTTTTCATCCATGCCCCTACCCTTTTTTTTTTTTTTTTTTTTTTATAAAGGAATCTGTGACCAACAGATGCATATCTGTATTCCCAGTCATGTGAAATCCATAGATTAGGGCCTAATGAATTTATTTCAATTGACTGATTTCCTTATATGAACTGTAACTCAGTAAAATCTTTGAAATTGTTGCATGTTGCATTTATATTTTTGTTCAGTGTGTGTGTGTGAGTGTGTATATAATATATATAAAAAACTACTATATTGAGGTATTTAATCATTCAAAAATATGTTGCTCAATTTACATTCTTATGTTACTAATAAGAATATAATTTCCTTATGAAGCTCTGGTAAACTTCATTTTTACCATTCTGTTTAAGTTGCAGTTTTTGTAATAGTAAACCCACAAAATTGGGCAACATTTTTCAACAGAAAATATAGAATGTTGACTAAGTGAGCATTTATTAAGCACAAACACAAGCAACACCAGTGGTAGATGCTATAGAGAATTTTCAAATGACGTTTCAAGTCATGTGACCCTCTCGAGCTGGTGGGCAGGCAAGCCGTATCTCTGATTCGCTTAAAGCAGTTTAAGATCTTAAAAATAGTTTTGTTTGCTTTTATGAAAAAAATTAACAGTTGTGTAGTCGCTGGCTGTTGCACTAGGCACGGACGTTTCATTTTATAGGTTGCCGAAGGTCATACAATTGCAGAGAGAAAAAATAAGACATAACGCAACGAAGATTAGCAAGTGACTAGCTAATATACCAAGGACAGACCTGAAGGAATGTAGCTACTTGTCCTCAAGAGTGTGTTCATGACATTTCATTAGGTGTGTTACTTTTACCACATTACTCAATAGTAGTTATTTGAAATTTCCTGTTCCAGAAATATAACTATGTTATAGTAATATAAGAATGTAAATTGAGCAACATATTTTTGATTGATTAAATACCTCAATATAGTAGTTTTATTTATTTTTATTTTTTTTATAAATACCTCAATGTATTAATTATGTTTGATTTTGTAACACGCAGAATGCAGTGTTATCACAGAGGATTAGAAAATAATTTCTGTATTTAAAAAAGTCAAAAGGTTAAAGAAGCATTTGTAAACTTATAAATATATATCTACAGTACCAGTCAAAAGTTTGAGTAAACACAAAGCATTCGGTTAACAAGTTTCAGCAGGAAATCACCCAGAAGTCTTCCCAGCTCTCCTGCAGCAGTTCCCAGAGATGTAGGGCACTTGTGGGTAGCTTTGTTTTGACTCTTCTGTCCAGCTCGTCTCATACAAGTACTATGGGATTGAGGTCTGGAGACTGGGCAGGCCAGGTCATTAAATTGAGTTGTCCTTCTCTTTCCTTCTTCGCCAGATAGTTCTTGCACAACTTTGAGGTGTGTTTGTTTCTCTTCCTTATCTTACTGAAGAATGAAGGACTGCCCAACTAGCCGTAATCCTGATGGAATGGCATGCCTCTGATGTATGCTATGATAGCCATGCTGGTTGAGCTTGCCTTAGACTTGGTAAAGATCACCAACTCTTGTCAGCAGCAAAGCAACCCCAGACCATGACACTGCCTCCTCCGTGCTTGACAGTGGGAACCACACATGCAGAACTCATGCGCTCATCCTCTCTGCGTCTTACAAATACTCGGCGGTTGGACCCAAATATTTCAAATTTTGATTCATTGGTCCATAAGACCAACTTCCACTCCTCAAACGTCCAGTTTCTGTGTTTTTTGGCCCAGGTAAGTCTCTTCCTCTTACTCTGCACTCTTAACAATGGTTTCTTTGCAGCAATTCTTCCAGTTAGGCCAGCTTCACGCAATCTCGTCTGACCAGTTGATGTTGAAACATCTGTACTTCTAGTAGCATTTAGGTGAGCTTGTATTTCAGGGGCAGTTAATTGCCGGTTTTGCAGACTTGTGACTTGAATGAACTACTTCTCTGATTCTGAGGTCACCCTTGGCCTGCCTGACCTTGTTCGATCCTCATGAGTGCCAGTTTCTTCAAATCGTTTGGTCTTGGCCACAGCAGTTACAGACACTGGCAAAGTTCTTATGATTTGTCTTAGATTGACCTTCATTTAAAAATTGCATTAATCAGAAAAATTTGTGTATTTGTTAATTGGTGACAAAAGGTTAATTAGGTAACACGCTAGTTAACTCAGAGAACATCTAACAAAGACACTTTTATACTTAGTCCAGTGTTCTAACACTGTGTTACACACATTTCAGACTTTTAACTGACTTGGGCTTCAGATTGAAATCACCTTGCTTTGGGTGACCATTTCATTGAAATTGACAAGATTTACATTTTCATTTAAAAATTACATTTTTGAATGCAGTTCAGTTATGATTATCAGCTTATATAAGTACACATCATATAATGAAATATTAAGTGTTTATAGACAAGTTTATACAGTTAAAAGCATAGATAATCATGAAAAACCTGTTTCAAGCAGGTGTACTCAAACATTTGACTGGTACTGTGTGTGTGTGTGTCTGTATATATACACACACACAGCTCTGGAAATTGGGCTGGCCATGACAGGGTCTTGATCTGGTGGTCCTCCATCCACACCTTGATTGACGTGGCTGTGTGGCATGGAGCATTGTCCTGCTGGAAAAACCAATCCTCAGAGTTTGGGAACATTGTCAGAGCAGAAGGAAGCAAGTTTTCTTCCAGGACAACCTTGTACTTGGCTTGATTCATGCGCCCTTCACAAAGACAAATCTGCCCGATTCCAGCCTTGCTGAAGCACCCCCAGATGAGTCCAGTTTTCAGCTTTGCCCAATACCTGGTCGTCTAATGGTTAGACGGAGACCTGGAGAGGCCTACAAGCCACAGTGTCTCGCACCCACTGTGAAATGTGGTGGAGGATCGGTGATGATCTGGGGGTGCTTCAGCAAGGCTGGAATCGGGCAGCTTTGGCATGAATCAAGCCAAGTACAAGGTTGTCCTGGAAGAAAAATTGTTCACACGAGCCCACCAACATTGCTGCCGTCTGTTAAGAACGGTTGCTAGGTGATTTATGACGTCATTGAAAATGAGCTATACAGTAACTATTATTCCAATATGCAGCTTATTAAAGGGACGTGTGAAATAAACACAAAGAATAACATCTACAAAATATTAACGGTGGCTTGTTTATTGATAAATATATTGATGTATGTTAACAGTTAAGATACCTTGCTCAGCTTTGTTTTAAATGTAGTGCTGGGTGCTACAGTTTTTCTCGTTTTATCATCAGACATTGCTGAGCTACGAGACTTTCGGAAAATAAACGCTTGCTATAGCAGGGCAAAGCATGGTACTGATAAGTTGAAACAATAAGCACCTGCCCTCACACGGCAATGGTAATTGGTTGAAACAGCCGATTCATGACAGTATTACAGGCAGTGCAGATCAACCATACACTGCTCATACATTAACAAGAGGACAGCACTCCCACTTCCTGCATCCCTATGCACCAAAATAAATAAATAATGGATGTGCCAGGTATGTGAAATCTACCTACCCCAGACCAGTGCAGTCGATGGTATATTAAAATCAGTCAGCATTATCTACCTGCCCCAGACCAGTGCATTTGATGGTATGCTCAAATCAGTCAGCATTTATTTCTACATTTGTACAGTCATTCAGTGACCTAATATCCCTAAATGTTTATTATTAAACAAATGTGAGTTTAAATTATTGGGGGGGGGGGGGGGGGGGCACGTGTCTTTCTGCCCCCTGGGTTAAGCGTCTATTGGAGCTGGCTGTACATTTTACATGTGCGTGCAATATGAATCTAGGTTATAGCAGTCAAAACTGAACAGTTTGACTGCTTCACTTTAAGGACTGGTTCTGACATGAATACTGGATGTGACAATAAACAAATATAAAAGGACTAACATTGAATCAAATCTAGTTTTTCCATTAGCAGTTTATACACAGGTTTAATAATTGGGTCTACTAAACATTACAGGCTTCAGTGCAGTAGCTCTAACATTGTGGTTTTGTGTCTGCTTGCAGCTGTATAGCAGAGGCCCCCCAGGCCAGCCCCCCAGGTGTGTGTGTGTGTGTAGATCAGCAGTGGGAGCTTGAACCGCCCCCCCATCGTCTTCGCTTCTGCCCCTCACTCCTCCTCCTCCGCCAAGCTGTCTGACATGTCGGGCCCCGTGCCGAGCAGGGCAAGAGTTTACACCGATGTGAACACGCACCGCCCCCGGGAGTACTGGGACTATGAGTCGCACGTCGTGGAGTGGGGGTGAGTTGACACTAACACGGGACAGGGCTCTTCTGGAGTTTAGGGGAGTAATACTGTTTTCACATCTGAATCTGGCAGTCAGATCCGGGACTAGTTAATGTGGCTTTGCTCCCTGTTCTGTTGACACTGGAAACTAATCCCAGATTTGATGCACTTTTAGTTTTTCTTCAGTGTAGATGCACTAAAGCTGGAATTGACTCAGAGGTGAAGTTGTTTGATCTGCCCGTGTGTAAAGCACATATTTACATGCAGGACACAGGTGCAACTGAAAAAGTATGTAGCATTTTTTTAAAACCTAGCTTAGTTTTTTTTACACACACTAAAGCAGGGTAAAATTACTCTGGTAACGATTAATGTGGATTTGAAACTAGGCAGGAGGTGGATTAGTTGCATCCAGCAGTCAGTCGCACTCAGAGGGAAGTGTGAAGAAAGCAGGATGCAAGTCTTAATTCAGTGCGCACTCAGCACTCAGTCCCATTTTGAAAACAGTGTATGTTTCCATTTAATTTCCTAAATGTTTAAACTTTAACATATTGAGTACGTTGCAACAATCAGAAAAAGCCACCATTATAAAATTTGCCAGTAGAGTGCTGTTACTGTTTTTGGAACAAATATCCGAATAATCAAACAAATCATTTTCATATTCATTCATATAACATAATTTACAACAAAGGAGATGAATACATACATGACATTCATGCTACTGCCCCCCCCCCCCCCCCCCCCCCCCCGAGAGATCCCCCCCCCCCCCCCCCCCCCCCCCCCCCCCCCCAAACACACACTCTGATAAATTATATAAAAATATGATTTCTGTTTAAATTAGAAAAACACTTGTTTTTATATAAATTATGATTCTGTTTTCCTGCTACTTCTTCATAAAAAATATTTAGCTTCAAATTTTGGAAGAACATTTGTGAAAAAAACTTGTTTGCACCAACATTACTGTTAAATAACACCTGACAACAGGAATGTACGTAAGACTACATTTGTACAACGTGCATGTGTTTATGAAACTGAATAAATAACCTTGCACTGTACACATCCTACTAAGTAAACACTATCTCTGTCTTGGGCATGCTTTTCTTTGACTGGTTAAACATTTCGAAAATGTCAAACATTTATTAACCTCCCAGGTTGTGATGTGTTGCATCATAATGCGAACGGTGTACCACTCAACAAAACTCCTTGAACTACACCGTGAATGTGGGGCGACACTACCACTGCCCCTACTGGCTAGGGGGCTAGATCGCCCCTGCCAGCTCTGCCTATTTCAACAAGGAGAATTTTAAATGTATAGGAGCTGTTCTGTGGCTGGCTTTCTGCCCACATAGAATCAATATCCACATGTGCAATATGGTGATCTGATGGCTGTTTTATTCATTTGTTTTTATTTCAGAAATCAAGATGACTACCAGTTGGTTCGTAAACTAGGTCGAGGCAAATACAGCGAAGTGTTTGAAGCAATAAACATCACAAACAATGAGAAAGTAGTGGTGAAAATACTGAAGGTAAGATAGCAAACCATGCCGCTGTAGTACTAAAACATATGTTATTGAATTGGTACATTTCCAATGCATAGCAGGGAGTGTCTGTAAAGTGTAAGCTAGTGAGCACAGATCAATGCATTCCAGTAATATTGCCAACTCGATGGTAAGGGATGTGCTTTTCTGTTGTCTGAAAATTGTGTAATTTCTTACCTGCAAGATTCTTTGTTGGCTTTACACTCTCTAATATTTGAGCAAAAATGTCCTCTGAAAAGATCAAGGTTGATTGTGTATTCCACCCAGTGTTGTCTTGATTAAATTAATTTGATCTGCACTTCCAAATACCAGAACCCAAGCACATTGGACTGAATATCTATATAGGAAGCAACATGTTCAATGACAGTATTGCTTATTTGTACACAAATTAATAATTTAAATTGGTAATCTACCTGTGAAAACCAGGCTAGACAGTCTAGAGCAGGGGTCTCCAATCCTGGTCCCGGAGAGCCCCTATCCAGCAGGTTTTCTAGGTGTCTTTACATCATCAGTGGCTAAAGATCTGGAACACCTGTTACTCTTGACTAATTAAGCCAATAATTGGTTCAATTAAGTAACAGATTGGTTGAAACGAAAACCAGCAGCCACTGTAGCTCTCCAGGATGAGGGTTGGAGACCCCTGGTCTAGCGAGTGCAGATGCAGTCTAGAGAGTCGAGACACAGATTGCAAGCTCGGAGCAGTTTGTTTTAGTATTCCAGTGCTTCAGAGCTTGCAGAGCGTCGTCACACTGTTCAGTTGTGTAATGTCAGTCAGGTACTTCTGGTATTGAACCTCTCTGGATACACCGAAGGCTGCACAGCTGCGATGATATATTTCACAGAGTACAACCCAGTAGATGGCGCTAAAGGACTTTCTGTGTTAGCTGAAGGTACAGGAACCAGTTTGTAAAGAATTAGTCTGGCATAATTATATTTCGGTTACATACAACTGTGCTCTTGATATCCTCCAGGCTGCTGTCTATAGGCCTTTGTAATTCCACACTGGTGTTTAAAAATCACCTGTGATCTGGGATATTTAATTAGTATTGGTACTCCCAGTGATTGAGTGGAGATATTGTGTGTTTCTTAGTGTTCAGTGGCTACCTGCTAATCAACTTGAGTGTATTGTATTTCTTGTGCATTGTTTGCCATGTCAGGCCAGTGCCAGTGAAGCAAGTCAGGTTTGTCAGACTAAGAGTGCAAGAGAACTTACACCCTCAACTGGATTAGAGTCAGCAACCAAACACTTACAAGCAGATTTAGAAGTCATTCAATCCAAATAGAAAACAGACTAAAAGCCAGATTTAATATGTTACTGTCCAGTGTATTCAATGTATTCTAGTGTATTGTAATCTATTGATAGTGTTTGTGTGTATTTTGTGTTGCTATGATTGTGTTTTATTGTGCAAAGTAATTATGAAAAGTAAGAGCTCATTACAATAAGTTCAACTGGGAGTTGAGTCTTGCCTGGATATCTACCAGATCTACGCCAGTTGTGAACAGCACACGTTTTTGCTGATATGAGAAATCCTTTCTTTACAGCCAGTTAAAAAGAAGAAAATTAAGAGGGAGATAAAGATCCTGGAGAACCTGCGAGGCGGCCCCAATATAATCAATCTTCTCGACATCGTCAAAGACCCCGTGGTGAGGATCTCCTTCAGCTGCTCCTAAACTGAACCTGTGACAGCATGCAGGCTCCTGAGCAAGTCAAAGCACTTGCATAATACGAAGTTAAAGGAGTCCTCGCCCAGGTTTTAAAATGTACACAAGCAATAGTATTACCTCTCCAAGTCGAATAATTAAATTGTATTGTATCCTTTTAATCTGGGAGATTAGTTATTTGAAATCCAGAACAGCTGCTGTTTCACTCTGATTGATCTGCAATCTCGACCCACCGGACAGATACCACGATGGACACGTTAACTATAGCGTGTTCAATATTCTGATATCACTTTTATTTTTAAGTGAAGGATCTCAAGATTCTCATCCCTATTTCTTTATTTTAAGTCTGTTAAGGCAACTCAGCTCTGAAGCAGCTGTTTTCTTCTATTTGCCAGGCATAGACTAGCAATGTGGGCTAGATCAGCCACCGATGTGCTTCTGTTAGTAAGCACAGAACCATCTAGAGCACTGCAGTGTTTAGCCAGAAAAACGAAAGGAAGCCTGATTCAAAGAGGCAGATCACCAGATGGCACTGGTTCTTACTGATCTAGTCTCTATGAACTCAGACGGGTGCAATGTAACAGACTTATCAAAAACATACAAAGTAAACCATTTGCGTCCCTGCAAAACAAGTTTCGTAATAATATGTAAATTAAACATCAAGCTACTTGCTGTTAGACTTCTACATTATAAGCCAGGTCCACAATTTAAGTTTGAATGTTTGACTAATATTTATGAGCAGCCTATGGGAGAATAAATACAACTAAACACCTACATGAAGTAACCTGAGGATTTCTTTTCTCAGTCCAGGACACCTGCATTGGTTTTTGAACATGTAAACAACACAGACTTCAAGGTACAGTTTTCTTTTTTAAATGTCAACGTGATGTTTAAAGACCTCCAGGATACACCATGAGCATTCAGAGAGTCCTGGACCAGCCCCCGGTGAGCTGGATCCTCATGAGGGAGAGAACCACAGCACTTCTGGAATTGAGATGTTAACTATACTTAACAGCTGCCTTCAGAGAATAACTGTGCTGTCATCAATGTATAAATACTAAAAGAGATTAAATGACAAGTGGCATGGAAAGGCTGGTCAGTTTTTAGTTTCTTTTACTGTTTCTACATTTCATTTGTTGTAATTTAGAGTAGTGCAATTCGGCCAGTCATTCCGTTGGAATTTAAATTAATGTAAACCTAGTAATGAAAAACATGGTCATGCAACAGCGTTGAGAAAAAAAAAAATTAAAAATTGATGGTTGATCTGTGTAGACTTTCGCAGTCTTCATATCTCAGCTTAAAGTTCTGCTGCTTTCTCATAAAAAACAATGTTGTGGCCAGCATCCCAGTTCCAGTTACATGATGATATTCTGACTGCCCTCAGTAGGGATAACCGTGACTTCAGACTTAATCTGGGTGTTCAGATGTCTAGGGCTCTCTTCACGGGGTCACAAATGGAGTTTAGAAAAAGGGGCATTCAGAACAGAAAATAGGAGACACTTTTTTACACAGAGAATTGTGAGGGTCTGGAATCAACTCCCCAGTAATGTTGTTGAAGCTGACACCCTGGGATCCTTCAAGAAGCTGCTTGATGAGATTTTGGGATCAATAAGCTACTAACAACCAAACGAGCAAGATGGGCCGAATGGCCTCCTCTCGTTTGTAAACTTTCTTATGTTCTTATGTTCTTATGTTCTAAATGCAAACACTCAGCCCGTGTATCCTAACGTAAGCGTTTTGTTAAACAAAATGCATTCTAAGAAGTGAAAAGCTGAAAGTTTCGATCATAACGAACTTGCATCCCTCATTTTTCTGAGTGTGTTTCCTCATGCTAAGGTAACTATTGTTTATCTTCTTGCTTTGAAAAAGCAGACAAACTAACTAGATATGTGAGGCACTGAACTGTGAGTGACTTGTGTTTTGTGTCTTCTCAACAGCAGTTGTATCAGACTTTAACAGACTATGACATACGATTCTACATGTACGAGATCCTAAAGGTATGTTTTCTATTTTCACACTCCCTTTCTTGCAACGACCTGTAAAGTTTGTAGTCTCTTGGTCGGATCACAGTGTTATATTTAACATGTTGCCTGCTTGCGCAGTTTTTAATCGCACATCATGGGGTCATAAATTGGCAATACATTTATCAGGAGCACTGGCCAGGAGAAATAAATATCTTGTAAGGATTGCAATGTATCCTGATCATGCACCCTCCTGCAACAATGCTGGTGACCTGAAATGTGTGGCGTGTTGTGGGAACAGAAAACCAGTATTGTTGCAGGAGGGAGGATGATCTGGATACACTGCAATGTTTGAAGAAAAAAATCTTTCTCCGGGTTAAATTTCCAGCTATCACGAATATGTTGGAACAGGCAAGACTGGGCACAGCAAAGGTGTGAACACTGCAGGGGTTCTGGAACACTGGGAGGATAGTGTGTTCACAATATGGAACCACAGCACTTCACAAAGTTCATTTCACTTACACACTGAATACTGCATTATAAAATGTATTGAACTTTGTGCATGTGTATAAATACCAGAAGCCAAGCCATACTGAAGGGTTTAATACAGAGATATGAGCTGAAATGTATTTGCTGCAAAAAAGACCATATAACAATCTCATAATCGTATAACAATTTAAAAATGACTGGATCAGAGGAAACCAATGCATGAATGACGTCTTAAAAACAATTCTCTTCTTTCTTTAATCACTAATGGGGTTTATTTTATTCCTGAGTTGTGTTTTACTGTAATCTGGTACACATTTCAACTTTGTTTACCAGCTAATTCCAATTTAAATAGTATTAAGAATTAAAATACCTGTTCAAACAAGAATAACCCGTGTTTGTCCCAGCACTATTTAAAAATGGTTCAACTGCACGTATTGTAACGTTACTCTTCTGCAGACTAGCGCTTCGATAGAGCCCCTTTAACACTACTGTTTGCTGTATTTATATAGAAGACCTCTCATTTGTATGTGTTTACTTTTTTAAACTCCTTGGTACTGATTCTTTTCCAGGCTCTTGACTATTGTCACAGTATGGGAATCATGCACAGAGATGTGAAACCTCACAACGTCATGATCGACCATGAACACAGGAAAGTACGGATACATCTAATTACCTGATAAATAACTATGCGTGGATAACCATGGATTCTTCCACTGCAGGAGGCCTGGGGCACGGTCCACCAAGTTCAGTCTGCTAATAAGTAGATAGTTCAAGCTTCACTACACAACTGATTCTTTTAAAATCTTTTGCATATATGCTAAGAATGTAAAACTTTCATTCTCAAGCTTTTGTGTGTGCAAGTTCAATTTTTGTCCAGAGAACCACTTCTCCAATTGATAGAATTTTAAGTTATTGAGTTTATCAGAATCTGTGACTGTTCGCTGTGGGATGAATATTCAAAGAAACACAGCTCGTATTCAGTGGCAATATTTAATGTTCATTTTCATTCATAATATAATATCGTTATTTTTATATAGGGTCTTTCATAGTGGACCACCATCACAAAGCGCTTTACAGAAGTAGGCTGTGAACTGTGCATTATATGCAGAGTCACTTACAACAGGCCATTGAATATACATCTCATCCACAGGATGAGCACAAGGAGGTTGAGTAACTTGCACAGGTTCACAGTGAGTCTGTCAGTGGCAGAGGTGGAATTTGAACCGGTGACCTTCTGGTTACAAGCCCTGGACTTTAACCACTTGATGCATTGTACAGCACAAAAGTATTTCTGTCATCTAAGTCATTTAGTGGGTACAAGGTTTATTTTGATCCCACTAACATGGAATATTATTTCCAGCTAAATCTGAATGAAAGCATATTTGAATAGTGGCTTCAGTTTTGAAGAATATTTAAACGCGAAAACCATGTTCGTTCCAGTACCAGGGGATGTACAATGGGATCTGCTTGTCTGTCCGGATTTGCCATTTTTCAGCTGTTGAAATAAATCCCTTATCAAGGCGTTGTAGTGAAGGCAGTTATGTACGTACGTATCACACACTTGCATATATCTGGAGAAGTGCTCATCCCGTAGTTATGAAACATGGTATAAACATCGAAGAGGGGGATGGGAATGTCTCTCTAGTCATCCATCCATATGCATGTAACACTTGCATTGTTGCATGTATCCCAAGATTGATCAGATTGTGATTCAGCACTTCAATGCTAATTCTTCCTCTAGTATTCTGTACATGCTGTTGATGACTGTCATGGTCATGCCTGATGACTCTGGTTTTGAATGGATGGCCGTGGCAGAGTGTATGTGACTGACATGCTTTCTGTTTTTTTTGTAGCTGAGGCTGATTGACTGGGGTCTGGCTGAGTTCTACCACCCTGGACAGGATTATAATGTGAGAGTCGCCTCGCGCTATTTCAAGGGTCCAGAGCTCCTTGTAGATTACCAGGTAAGCAGGGCAGTCCTCCCAGTGGAATATGGGTTTGTAGGGTAAATCACACAATGCAATAAGGGTTTGCTTACTTGAAGACTGATGTTTCCTTTTCGAACGTGCTTGAAACCCAGCAAAAACACAAAAAGCACTTTCATTCAACAAGAGAAACCTGGTGAGGACAGTTTTGCAAGTTATTAAGAGAATCAGACTAGGGATGAATGGAGACTTTTTTTTTTTTTTTTTTTTTTTTTACATGTGCAGACGTCAGTCTACTTTTTCAAGATGCTTGGATTAATTGGGATACAATGGAGGAAGCTGTACTTCCATCTGTGTCACAAGTTTAATTTAATAACATTTTACACAGCAGGAAGTGCTTGTCCGATTTGTGATGAGACTTGCTAAGTGTACCGGTCAGTGTTGTGTGATTGTGTCCAGTCCCCTGTCGGTGAGATGAGGTCCGTGGTTTAGATGCTTGTGGCATGTGGGGTTGCCCGTTCACACCCAGCCTCAGTCCTGTTACATAAGGACTTTCTTTAGCAGGTCAATGTGTGTAATCTCTGTGCAGCGGTGGCAGGGTTGGATGTTACAGCTTGATTTCATTTCATTTTTTTGCAATTTGCTGTGGGCAGTCACAATTGTCAGACTTGGGTTCAGATGTGAATTTTGTACACCTCTTCTCTGTTGCAGATGTACGACTACAGCTTGGACATGTGGAGTTTGGGCTGCATGTTGGCCAGCATGATCTTCAGAAAGGAGCCGTTCTTCCACGGACATGACAACTACGATCAGGTACTGCTTCTCTGGTCAGAATCAAGGGATAGAGGGAAACGGGCAGAACATGCTAATATATTTCAAAGAGTTCTTTTTAGGTTGACCATGTCTGTGTCCACATTATCAGAGGATAGACAGAAGTGTTAGGGGAAACCTTCAGCTTGAAGGTGTGGCAGGGAATACCTTTACAATTGTCTGCAATGTTACTTCTCTCCTCAGTTGGTGAGAATAGCCAAAGTCTTGGGCACTGAAGATCTGTACGATTACATTGACAAGTACAATATTGAACTGGAACCGCGGTTTAATGACATCTTGGGGAGGTGAGTGCTTCCGCTTTATTTTGAAATGTGAAGCTTCGTGTGTGTGTGTGTGTTGTGTATACTGCTGGGAACGACAAAGTGGGGCTGTCTTCTCTGTGAATTTTGGCAAACCCATAACTTGCTGGTTGATTTCTCCTCCTTGCTTGCTGATTTGTTTCCCAGGCATTCTCGTAAGCGATGGGAGCGCTTTGTTCACAGTGAGAACCAGCACTTAATCAGCCCTGAGGCCCTGGATTTCCTGGATAAGCTGCTCCGATACGACCACCAAGCAAGGCTCACTGCGCGGGAGGCTATGGACCATCCTTACTACTGTGAGTATGCAACTGCACTGTGCCCTGCTTCTAAAACTCACTGGTCAATGAAGAGACAGAACCACCCTTACTACTGTGAGTATGCAACCGCACTGCGCCCTGCTTCGAAAACACAAGGAGTACATCATACATATCCAAAGCTGTTATCCAATTGTGTAACTTAAAAAAAAATGGATGGTGAGTAAGTAGATTGAGCACAGAGTCCTTTTCTTCAGTCAGTTGTTAGGTTTATTGAAATATGCAGGGAGTCTGGTCCCAGGTACAGGACAAACAGAATACTCATCCTTACAATGTTTGCATGACATTAAATACCCTTCTGTATAGATGGTCCACCTCCTCTTTCGCTGACACTCAACCAATAGCAAAGGTACAACACATTATTCTGTTACCATATACTATAAGTATTTAATTTAGTGTGTGTGTGTGTGTCTGTGTGTGTAGTCTAGTGTGACGACCTCTGAACTCAGTGCATTCTTCAGATGCCTGGTGGTGCCCCAAAAGGTCCATACATCTAGTTTTTGTCATCTTCCTTGTTCATATCTCTGTTTTGCTTGAGACCCTTTGAGTCCAGTGGCATTATCTCTTATTCTCCCTGAGAACCTTTGGGTCCAACAGCAGTCCCTGAGAGCCTTATAGCCCCCCTTTATGCTTTGCATTCCAAAAGTCTTAGAGCCTGACCCCTTCTGGTCCACAGCATTGTTATCTTGTTAGCTTGCAGTCAATGCTGGGCAAGAAACTTGTAGACGCAACATCTCTATCAATTGTTAGCATGCAGTTTGAACCAAACAGTCTGCTATCTGCAATATTAGTCTCTTTTCAGAAAAGAACACCAGTATAGCTCTGCCAGTCCACATGCGTAGCAAACTGCTAATCAATTCTCGATCCATGTTTTCCAACATACCCTACTTTTAAAATATAAGATGGGGGGGGGGTGACCCGCTACAACCAAATTGTTCATGTGATCCCGAGCCCTCAGATGACCTCTTCGCTGGTTCTGAGTAGTCGCATCAAGTAACGAGTTTGTATAATATATTATAGTGAAGCATGTTTCTCTCATTCTAAGTCTCTCCATTGTGTGTAGGTATCTACCTTGCTTTCGCTGTTTCTATATGTAAGTGTGCTATAAGCAAAAACAAAACAAAGATACGTAAAAATAATACAAAAAATGAAAAATAAGCATAGAAAAATACAGTAAATACAGTTAATATCACTGTACACAGGTGTTATTTCTTATTCATGGTGGCTCCCAGTAAGTTTACAGTTTCCCATCTGCCAATGGGCCTTTCTAACTGTCGCTTTTGTTTTTTCCACCAAAAACACTGAATGCTATTCCACAGGATCAATACTATTACTAGTAACAGTATTATTAAAACGATATAATCCCAAAAAGTGTTCCCTAAGGCCTGCCCTGACCATCCATATCGTTTCAATATGGTGGCTTTTAATTGTGCCAAATCAACTTCGACCTTAGCTTTGAGCAGCTTCTCTTCCGCTCTTTGTAGGGCTTTTTTAACCAATTTGTGCACTTGAGAAAAAATTAATGAATATGAATCTAGATATGTGTCATCCCACCAAGCTGTAATTTGGAACTCCTCTGCTTCAGGTTCCGGTGTATATATATTTCCAATCTGAACTGTATGTGTTGGAGTAAAACTAAATCCTGGAGAAGTCTGACAAGTTAAATCTCCATACTTAAAATTGGTATGGTTACTCAACACACACCATTGATATTTCCCAACCTGCACTGCTTTTTTCCACCCCTCTAGTGGATGTACCTCTAATTCAGTGCTTATATTTCTATTGATTCCGGTGATTGCAGGACACCAGCAAACTACATGACTATTTGTTTCATAACAGCATGCTTTATGCACCACATCAGTCCAGTTCCCTTGTTGAACTTTCCATGTAGCCTTTTCCCAAACTATCACTGTTTCATTGTGTAGTACTCCTATCGGTCTAATCTTCAAACTGTCTTTATTCTGGTTATTAGGATCCATGTATGGTATTGAGAGAGAGAACCCTATATGACCAGGTGGTTCCTTGCCATTCTCCTTTGGCCACACTAAACTAGCTCCCAGGAGGTCAGTCTGATCAGGATGGAACATTGCCAACCTCAACCTGAGTTCCTCCTGTGCATATCTAGGTACCACTCCTAGCCTAATATCCATTATTTCTTCCTTCATTGTTTTTAAAAGGTCACCCGCAAATATTCTACAATCTATCGCTTTGGTCAAATTGCGCAAGGCTCCCTCTGTTCCATCCATTAGCTCGTATATAGCTGTACCCTGGAGTCTAATCCCTTGATTTACATACATTTGTCCATTCCCCAATCTTTCCATTCCTTCTCCAACAGTATTTGCTATCCAAGTTTGCCCTCTTGACATTTGATAAATATCCCAGCTGTTTGCAACAGAATGTCCTGCACCAAACCAGCCTGCTATTTCATCAGAAAGCTCCCTCTTCCTACATTTCTTATTACCTTCATACATTTGTTTGGCTATTCGCTCTTTGTAATCTTTTATTGTACTACCTATTTCCCTTTGAAGCCAATTCTGGATATTGGTATGTTGCTTGCAATGCTGTTCAAACATAACAGTTAGATTCGTGAAATTATACATTACATATGATAATACTATATTCACATTATCCAAAACAGTTTTTCGTTCTGGTCCGAGAATGATACCTTCCCGAGGTATGGGGTGCAAAGGGGGACATGCTTTGGGTTTGTCCTCCTTGCATGATGTTAATGTTATATTTTTGAGTGATTTGTATGAACAGTTATGACTGAACTGAAATATTACTAATTTGATTTAGATATTGATACTGATATATTGTGTCAACATCCTGTGTGTCTCATTTTTTACAATGCCTTTTTGGGTGTCCAGCCATTAATTGTTCGTCTTCCCAACTATCTGGGTTTTCCCATTCTTGTGGTTCTTAGACCACAGAAACCTTTGGGCATCATTATCAGACCAGGTTTTTACTTTATATCTGCAAACCCTATCACGTGGTGCATCACCAGCTACAAAAAAAACTTTAAATTCCCAGACACCTCCCTTTGAATCATCATAGTTCGTAATCGAGTAGGTGCATTTCTCTGGGTTTGTCGTGACTTTTGTTAATGTCCATTCCTCATTATTATACTGGCTAATGAAATATTTCCAAATCTGTCCCCTGGACATTGTAGTATTATGTCCCCTCCTTTATGGACATTTCTGGACTCTGGCACTTGATTATTACCAGATATTTTCCATACCTTATCATGACCAAACGTTTTACCGTCCTTTTTCCATGCCTGGAGCCCCAGGCTATCTTGAAATTGTAACTGCACATACTGTCCTTTCTTTATACACTGTGTCTCTGTCACCAACGTTGTTGGTGGGTCCCATCATGCTTCAGCGAGCAGGGTGAATATGCCAGTCAAGGTTGTTAGTTGGTATTTCATAATTCATCTGTGGGGACACAAAAGACCAGGCTTAGTGTATATTCTTATGCAGTTTGTGTAGGCTCAATGACCTTTTTCTGATATGGCTTACACTGGTCACCGTGGAACCAAAAGTACTGTATTGGTCTGCCACGTTTCTGTATTGCCAATTTCAGGTTGGTTTCACCAGACTTGTCCATAACCTGATATGGACCTTCAAATTATCCTCCCAGGCCCCGCCTTTTAAAAAGTTTTTTAGCATGACTTGGTCTCCAATTTGAAAGGAGACCCTACATGGGGATTGAGAGGACTGAACTGTGTATTGATGTGCTGCCCCCATCCGGTTAGCAGCATCCAAAAGTTTCTTTTGGATAGCTAACTGTACCTGTTGAAGGAATTGATAGTTAGTAACCTTGCTCGTAATAGGGATTGGGACCCCTGTGGGGTGTGCCACCCGCATTGTCCTTCCTGTCATTAGCTCAAATGGGGGATATCCTGTTGTTCACACTGAAGTTGCTTTAATTACCATTAGCACTCCGGGCAAAGCTGCAACCCAGTCAGGTGTAGATCTACCTAGATCAGTAGTTGCTTTTAATACAGCCTTCTTGAGACCATCTTTCAATGTGCGATTCATCCGTTCAACCATACCACTAGCCTCCGGGTGGTAAGGAATGTGGAAGTGTTGTTCTACACCTAACTTTTTACATTGGCAGGCCATTACCATGGACGTAAATGCAGTTCCACGATCACTTTCCAGTCTCTTAGGGAAGCCCCATCTAGTGAATACCTGTTCCCATAGAATCCTGGCTGTCGTAAGAGCGTCGGTGGAAATGCCTCCACCTAGCGTGTAAACATGTCAGCTACCACTAGGATATATCTGTATCATCATTTGGCTGTAGGTAATGGTCCTGTGTGATCAATTTGAATAGATTCCCAGGGCCCATCATTCCAATGTGAGGTACCCATTGGGACCTTGCGGCGTGTGGGAGCTGGATTCATCTGTGCACATATTAAGCACAGCGCAAGGTGATGATCTATATCTGCTTTCATGTCAGGCCACCAGTAGCATCCCTGTAAGAGGTCTAACACTTTTGGTGATGTTGCATGACCACTCACTTGATGCGTGTAGATGACTAGATCCTTGCGTAAACAGTGAGGTGTCACCCAGGCAAGCTGGGGTGTGGTATGATACAATGTTTCTTCGAATACCAACAACGTGTCCTTGTATTTATGGTAAGGCTGTGGAAGTGTCCGCTCTGCGGTAATGGCGTCCATGACCTCAACCAGTTTAGAATCGAGTGCCTGTGCCTTTTTCAAATCTAACATGGTAGGTGTGGCCATGGTCACAGGTGATGCATGAAACTCTTGGGATCCCTGGCGGACAAAAAGAGTGAACAAGGTCAGAGAGTTTCAGGAATACTTGTGAAACGGAACTTCAGCTACCACATACTCACTCCATCAGATCTGTCCAGTTATACAGAACTATCAATGAGCACAGTAAAACAGAACCAGGTGATTCCTTTTACAGGCCCATTCACATTGTTGGAGAGTCAGCTACGCAACATAGCAGGGAATATTGAAGAAATTGAGACTCACGACAGGCCTGTCCTTAAAGGTAAAAGCAAACTTGTACTGACTATCTGGGCGTACTCTAATTCCCCAAAATCCATTCGAGACATCTAGTGTAGAGTACACTGTTGCTGTTCCTTTCAATTGTGACATCATGTCTGGTGTGGTGGATACCAATGCTGTAGCACTGGGGGTGTTTTTGTTAAGCTGTCTGTAATCAATAGTTAGACACCGTGAACCGTCCGGTTTCTTTACATGCCATACAGGTGAGTTTACAGTAGAGACACACTCACGTATTATTTTCTGTCTTAACCATGAGTCAATTGTCTGACTAACTGCAGCTTCTGCTTACTTTGGATAGGGATATTGTTTCTGTGGAGGGGGATCAATGCTATTCACAGCCACTACCACACCTTTAACATTACCACAATCATGCTTGTGCTGTGCCCATACTTTACTGTGATGCAACAGAATCTCAGCCTGTCACTAGTATGTAGTAAGTTCACAACATCATCATCTTCTGTACCCTTCACAGTAAACGCTGAATGCCTATCTGAAATGATTGGCATCTTGATGCCCTGGGGATCTCTTGCCCCTTGCCAAATCAAACGATTAGAAAGATCAATAATCAATCGAGCACGCACGATCAAATTTAATAGTACCCAATTGCAATGTAATTGGAGTGGATATTCTGGCTTTGGTTACACCTCTTACTCCTACAAGCTGAATAGACCTCCCACTGGATGGTAGGTCTGTCTGGTAAGTGAGAGAGCAAGCAGCCCCTGTGTCTATCAGAAATGTGTCTTGACGGCCTCCAGCCAAAACTTTAACACATGGGCGGCCCTCCTTGTCAGCAGTAATATAACTCACTGCTGCAATAGAGGCCTGACCCCTTCATAGGGCAGATGAAGGTGGGGGTTCCTGTGGGCTGTGGGAAGGGTTATGTTGGCCATTGTTTCCTACCTGATTTGAGAAGGTCTGTAACAATTGTCTCAGTTCCTCACAAAACAGTGTAGGTGCAGTAGGTAACCTCGAGCAATTTACATCCTGTTGCTTTTGTTGTGGACCCTGCCCCTCAGCACATCTCCCTCTAGCCCAGCATTGATTAATTGTATGTCCAGCGCATTTGCAGTTTGCGCACATTTTAGACATTTTTTACATTCCTTTGACACATGACCCTGCTTACCACAATTAAAACAGCCTGACTTAACACCACCCTGTTTGGTAACAATCATAGCGATTTCCTTTTTCTCTATTGGTGCTTTATCTGTTTCAGACTCATTCCAGTCTCTTAAACAATCATGTATGCCTTGCTCTGTACCTTACGGAACAGGGTCTAGTGACAGTGCCCTGCTGTACTGTATCAATAGATGCTTGCATGTACAGTGGCTTGTGAAAGTATTGACCCCCCTTAGCATTTTTCCTATTTTGCTGCCTTACAACCTGGAATTAAAATTGATTTTTTGGGGGTTTGTATCATTTGATTTACACAACATGCCTACCACTTTGAAGATGCAAAATATTTTTTATTGTGAAACAAACAAGAAATAAAACAAAAAAACAGAAAACTTCAGCGTGCATAAGTATTCACCCCCCCCCAAAGTCAATACTTTGTAGAGCCAGCTTTTGCAGCAATTACAGCTGCAAGTCTCTTGGGGTATGTATCTATAAGCTTGGCACATCTAGCCACTGGGATTTTTGCCCATTCTTCAAGGCAAAACTGCTCCAGCTCCTTCAAGTTGGATGGATTCTGCTGGTGTACAGCAATCTTTGTCATACCACAGATTCTCAGTTGGATTGAGGTCTGGGCTTTGACTAGGCCATTCCAAGACATTTAAATGTTTCCCCTTAAACCACTCGAGTGTTGCTTTAGCAGTATGCTTAGGGTCATTGTCCTGCTGGAAGGTGAACCTTCGTCCCAGTCTCAAATCTCTGGAAGACTGAAACAGGTTTCCCTTAAGAATTTCCCTGTATTTAGCGCCGTCCATCATTCCTTCAATTCTGACCAGTTTCCCAGTCCCTGCCGATGAAAAACATCCCCACAGCATGATGCTGCCGCCACCATGCTTCACTGTGGGGATGGTGTTCTCGGGGTGATGAGAGGTGTTGGGTTTGCGCCAGACATAGCGTTTTCCTTGATGGCCAAAAAGCTAAATTTTAGTCTCATCTGACCAGAGTACCTTCTTCCATATGTTTGGGGAGTCTCCCACATGCCTTTTGGCGAACACCAAACGTGTTTGCTTATTTTTTTCTTTAAGCAATGGCTTTTTTCTGGCCACTCTTCCGTAAAGCCCAGCTCTGTGGAGTGTACGGCTTAAAGTGGTCCTATGGACAGATACTCCAATCTCCGCTGTGGAGCTTTGCAGCTCCTTCAGGGTTACCTTTGGTCACTTTTTTGCCTCTCTGATTTTAATGCCCTCCTTGCCTAGTCTGAGTTTTGGTGGGCGGCCCTCTCTTGCCAGGTTTGTTGCCATATTCTTTCCATTTTTTAATAATGGCTTTAATGGTGCTCCGTGGGATGTTCAAAGTTTCGGATATTTTTTTATAACCCAACCCTGATCTGTACTTCTCCACAACTTTGTCCCTGACCTGTTTGGAGAGCTCCTTGGTCTTCATGGTGCCGCTTGCTTGGTGGTGCCCCTTGCTTAGTGGTGTTGCAGACTCTGGGGCCTTTCAGAACAGGCGTATATATACCGAGATCATGTGACACTTAGATTGCACACAGGTGGACTTTCTTTAACTAATTATGTGACTTCTGAAGGTAATTGGTTGCACCAGATCTTATTTAGATTTTTTATTCTTCTTGTTATCTTATTTATTTGGGTATTATACGTTTGCACAAAACTTCGAATGAAGTCAGTAGGATGTTGTCTCTTTTTGGGAACAGCGTTAAGAACCTTACTGAGATCTGGTGCATGACGATAATTAGCAGCCACACACATTAATCGAACTCTCTCATCATGTCCTGGATATTGTGGGTTAGCACCTGGTGGTGTAAATTCAGTTGGTGCAATCACTTCAACTGGTAATACTGAACTCAGGATTTTGCAACAATCCCTGTCAGTGAGATTAAACGTACGTTGTATACCACACAGTTTTTCACACAAAGGTGTAGGATCTGTATTACCATCCCATTTGGGCAACTGTTCTCTCATCAAAGCCAATTCTGACAATGTTAAATCCCTATTGACCTGTTCATCAGCATAATCATATGTAGTTATTCCAGTTTTCTGGTCCAAAGTACCAGTTGTGCGTATCCTACGAGTCATTACAGGAGCTGTTTTGACATATTTGCTTGCAAAATATACTCTCCCTTTTGGTTTTGTTCTTTCAGTATTGCGCCTCCTTGATTTAACATTTTCTGCAATACTGGACATGTAGTCCCCTCTAGTGCCTTCCTCTTGTTTCTGAACCTCCTCAGGTGCTATAGCAAAGTCCTCTAACTCATCTAAGTCCTCCACCTCTTCATCCTCTTCACTCTCCTGTCTAGGATCCCAGTCCTCAGGACCATCGCTATCCTCACTATCTGTTTCTTGCTCATTATCAACCAATCCCAATGCTGCAATTCTGCGCTGCAAAACCTTATTATTCTGTCGTTGTTCACGTTCTTTTTTACGTACCTCCCTCAACTTTTGTACAATGTGTCTGTCTTTGTTATTTCCAGACACATTCCATAATTCCTGATATGCAATCCGTGCATTTTTCAAACTTGATTCCAAATTACTTGTCTTTCTCTGACAATCTATCAATTGTTGATTTTGGGTTGCGTTTTCCTTACGCATCTCTAATTGTTGTGTGGCAGCCAATCACCTTTCAACCATGGAAGCACTTGTAACTGATTCTAATCGCTTAATTTCCTCACGCAAACCTTCATTTTCAACAGATAATTTCTTACAATTTTCGCTTGTAAAATCATATCTTGTTTTCAATTCTTCAATACTTTGCCTCATTGCTCTTATGCAATTAGCCTGTTTCACTTTCTTATGCTTTTCTTTTCCATTCCGAGACGCACATTCCTGCCCTATAGTATTGACTGGTTCATTACTGTCTTTTGTATAGGGTCCCTCCTTGCCATGTTTAAAGACATAGTCTATACTCCAGATTCTCCAGTCATCCATTCGATGACCGTCACAATTATTTTTGAACATATTTGGAGTTGATCAGACTCCCAGCAAAACTAACAAAAAAACAACACGTTTTAGTTTTGTCTTGTTGTTACCAATGTTCCGTGTTTAAAGCTATGCTTAAGGAAGCATAACATTTTATTTTGGTTTATTGCGCATTTAATTTACACTTTTGTATGTGCTATTGGGTTAACTGGAACTTATTGTCTGATTGTTCCTTATTTGTACCACCTAATGTGGACAGTTAAATAAGAGGCTTATCCTATTGCCCCCTTATCGTGACTTACAAACCAAACAGTAAAAACAAAGACAAAACAGGTGTAACAAATCCTCTCAAAAACAAACATAAAACATAAATCCGAGTATGCCCGTACCAGCAATACAAGTCCATGTAACTAGTCCAATAGACTCTACTGGCACGTCATAACACTACAAGATTTACTCGTGCCTTTTTTTAGGAATCCAGAGGTCCTCTTTCATATATAAAGTCCTAATAGTCAATACACTTTTAGTTAAGCAGTCTTAACTAATTGTGTCCTCAATGTACATGAATTATCAAGAAGTAAAAAGTCCTCTTTCTTATTTTACCCTTGATTCTCACTACATTCTAAAAACTGCATATAAAACAATAAACTAGTAACTACTCACCAATGTACGTGATTATATGTTCGAGCTGAAGTCCTGATTCAAAGATTCTCCACACCTTCTGAGCCGAGAGTAGAACAAGTCTCCTTCTGTCTGCTTTGTCCTGGTCCTCTGCAGGGGATACAGGGTGGACAAACAGGTTTCTCCGTAGTCAAGTATCAACCCCCTGGTATTTAGGAAAAAAAAGTATCAGGAAACAATCCGCAGGTGGCTCGCCAATGATGTAACTTAAAAAAATGGATGGTGAGTAAGTAGATTGAAGAAAATGTACAGAGTCCTTTTCTTCAATCAGTTGTTAGGTTTATTGAAATATGCAGGGAGTCTGGTCCCAGATACAGGACAAACAGAATACTCGTCCTTACAATGTTTGCATGACATTAAATACCCTTCTGTATAGATGGTCCACCTTGTTCATATCTCTCCGTTTTGCTTGAGACCCTTTGATTCCAGTGGCGTTATCTCTTATTCTCCCTGAGAACCTTTGGGTCCAAAGCTAGTCCCTGGGAGCCTTTTACCCGCCCCTTTATGCTTTGCATTCCAAAAGTCTTAGAGCCTGGCCCCTTCTGGTCCACAGCATTGTCATCTTGTTAGCTTGCAGTCAATGCTGGGCATGAAGCTTGTAGACGCAACGTCTCTATCAATTGTTAGCAGTACATGCAATTTGAACCAAACAGTCTGCTATCTGCAATATTAGTCTCTTTTCAGAAAAGAACACCAGTATAGCTCTGCCAGTCCACATGCATAGCAAACTGCTAATCAATTCTAGCTCCATGTTTTCCAACACCAATTGTCATGAAACTTGGTATTAACCTGGCACATATTATTACTGTCTCATTCTGTTTGTTCATACATCTGTTCATCTGTGCCACACTTTCATGTGTGTGTTTATCTGGAGAGCTGCTTATCCAACTTGCCGCTATATCGTCTATAGCACTCTGAGCATACTGTTACATGTCATGGTCATCGCCTGTGTCATCTATAGCACTCTGTGCATACTGTTGTGTCATGGTCATCTCCTGTATCATGCTGAGAGCTGAAATTGAATTTACAGCCATGCCAATGGGTGTGGGTGTTACCTACTTACTGTCAATGATCTTCTAATAGATGGCTGCACGCAGTCCTCTGGGGGTCACAGTTAAGATGTCCTTTTCTGCTTCCCCTCAAATGTTCAAAGTGGCTCTTCCTTTACATTTGAAATGTCAGTGTAAAACAAAAGGCAATATGAAAATAAATGCTTTTTATAGTAAAAGGAAAATATGGAGGCCTGACTGAATGAAATGAGTTGTCTGATTTACAGCACCGAGTCCATTATAAGAACTGTCTCTGATTGGGACTAATGCATTCTCCCCACCACTGCTGAAGCCCCCAAATGACTTTGTAAGCACTGCCTTTATAATATAAGAATGTACTGTGCTGTAAGTCCAATGCCATGAAAGCTTGGCTCCTAAAATAGAGCTGAGTTGTGAGCAGCATGGATGATGCTGTGCTGTTGTCTTTGCAGATCCCATAGTGAAAGAGCAGTCCCGAATGGGGGGTTCAGGCAGCATGCCCAGTGGGAGCACCCCTGTCAGCTCAGCCAGCATGATGTCAGGTAAGCACCGTCCTTCTGGTGCTGGAGCTCTTTAACAGCTTCATTCCAGGATTCTCGCCCACTTCACTTCCGCTCATGAGTCTCAGGTGTGCAGTTCTTAAAGAAGTGCATGTTATAGCAAACCTGGATTTTCATTTAAAACAATAATTCATACAGTTCACACTATGCACATCCATTCACTATACAGGTCTCAATTCATACGGTTCACACCACGCACATGCATTCTCTATAGAGGTCTCAGTAGTTCATACGGTTCACACATGCACATTCATTCACTACAGTGGTCTCAGTAATTCATACGGTTCACACATGCACATTCATTCACTACGGAGGTCTCAGTAATTCATACGGTTCACACATGCACATTCATTCACTACAGTGGTCTCAGTAATTCATACGGTTCACACATGCACATTCATTCACTACGGAGGTCTCGGTAATTCATATGGTTCACATGCACATTCATTCACTACGGAGGTCTCGGTAATTCATACGGTTCACATGCACATTCATTCACTACGGAGGTCTCGGTAATTCATATGGTTCACATGCACATTCATTCACTACGGAGGTCTCGGTAATTCATACGGTTCACATGCACATTCATTCACTACGGAGGTCTCAGTAATTCATATGGTTCACACATGCACATTCACTACGGAGGTCTCAGTAATTCATATGGTTCACACATGCACATTCATTCACTACGGAGGTCTCAGTAATTCATATGGTTCACACATGCACATTCATTTGCTACGGAGGTTTAAAACATGGCACGTAGTGCGAGACTCGACCTGGCTCTAAGATTATCCCCACCCTTTCAGGGCTTTGCCTTGTCAGTAACCAACAAGACCCTTCCCCCAATGACTGACATGTTTTGTAGCCAGTAAGATTTGACCAGCGTGGAAGGAAAGGCCGGCACACAACTGGATTTAACCTTGAGTTGTGCCAGATTTTAAAGTGAGAGTACGTTTAGCACATTGAGAGCTATAGTCAACGGAATTGCATGACGGTGAAATGTATGAAATGATTTTGTAGCTCCAGCTCCTAACTGAAGTCAGACCTTGTGTAAACACACCCTGTTGGGTTGAGGAGTTCTGAGTGGATTGAAACCGTTGTTTTGTATCTTGTCCAGGGATTTCTGCAATGCCAACCTCCTCCCCTCTCGGCCCGATGGCTGGTTCGCCCATCATTTCTGCTACCAATACCCTGGGGACGCCAGTGGCAGCCGGAGTCCAGCAGTGACGTCACTTCCTTTCCCAGTTCCATTGCCAGAGTGGCGGCCTCCTTGCCTCCCCTTTTTTTAATGGGGTTTGGAAGCAGAAAGGATTTCTGGGACAGCACCTCTGAACAGTTTTGCTTGTGGATTTCTAAGTTCGATGAAACTAAAATAACTAAATGGCTAAATTAATATAATTTTTTTTTTTACTTGAATTTTTTGTATGTTCTAGATATAAATGGGTTCCATGGATTTGACAGTTGTGAGATATATACATATATAAATATATATAAAATATGAATCTTAGTGATCCCACTTAATGTCATTTGTTGTAACAAAAGCAGCCTTTATAGACAGTATCTTATTTTTTGCGCAATTTAATCGAAGGTAAATCTATTGGTTTTTTACCTCGTCTTTTTTTTAAACTGCTGCTCACCTTCGTTCACTTAAATTAGCACGTGTAGCCTAACCAAAGTTGATGCTAGTTTACTTGGAAACTTGACTGCCATTTAAGTAAAGGAAAGCAACACCAAAATAATTAACAGCTCAAATAGATACTGTCTTTAAAATGCTGTTCACTTACACTGTTAGAAATATGGGAAACCTGTAGTTAGTTTTAACATAATAAAAAAAAAAAATAGAGCACAATATTCATTAAGTGTTGTGCTTGAAAAATTATTTTCTACCACGAACTGCTGTTTAAGCCAAAAGACTGTTTGTTTTTAGTTTAATATCCTTCTAAATACAATTCCTCTGGAGTCATAGTCACATAGGGTTTCTTCTGGTAGATCTGATTTAAGGTTAAAACAAATCACTTAAGTTTTTGTCTGGGGGTTTTTTTTTTTTTTTTTTTTTTTTTTACAAACTGTATTGTCACTTAATGCAGTAGAGGAGGCCAGTTCCAAGTTGAAGAGTGCGACTTTCTTCTGCCTTTTGTGCCATTTGATGGGAATATTGAATACCTTGTAAGCTTCGACCCTGCTGTACATAAGCGTTTGGATTGTTTCTTTGTTCATACTGAATGTTACAGTCTAATGAAGCTCTTTCAACCCTGCCATCCTGTATATATTTGTCCTATGTGGAAGATCAGTATTTGGAAATATTTATGTAAATAAACATTTGTGTTTTATTTATCAAGGCTTAATTGAAGTCGGTGTGTGATGTCATTTCATATTTAGGCTTCTCTGTGAGGGGAACTTGAATGAGTTTGGAGCTCCTCTAGTGGCATGCCTGCTCATGTCTGGTACACCACTGAGGTTTCTTCATGTTTTCAGTGAGAGGGCCCCTACAGGCATCTCTTTCACCTCTTGCCTAAGATGCCCACCTTACTGAAGTCACGTAAATTTGTTTCTCAAAAGATAAAGACCTGACTCTCTGAGATATTGCCTTCATTCTTGGTACACAGCTGTATTTTGTGATTATCCCAGTCAAGTACTCTAACCAGTAGCTGCCAGGCTTTTTGCAAAGCGGCTGCCGATGGTCAAAGACTTGCATCTCAGAAACCATTTCAGATAGTGTCTTCATATTGGCGGGTTATACAAACCCTGCATGGTAAATGTGTTGCTAACCATGACAGTGACCTCTTGCCTAATGTGGCTGCAATACTGAGGTTGTGAATTTTCTTCTGTGTAGATGGTGCACTTTGAGTTACTTCTTCATGTTTGATACAGAGCTGTATTTGATTTTCTTAAGTTCCATCCGCATTGTCCTATAAAAATCAACCCTGCATTTCAGTTCGGAATCTGAATCAAGTGAAAGGCCGTCTCAAAACCAACCCGCTTCTTAAAAAGACATGTCATTTATACAGTATTTTGTACATGTCTAGAAAACAAAACAGAAAAATGCAAGCCCTATCATTAGACATACGTGTACTTGAGGATCATAATTTACAGACGCACAAGAGATATGATACGATAGATTAAAGGACTTTGTTCAGAAAAGTACATTTTTTCTTGTCAATTATGTTATATCATCATTCACCAGGTTAATATATTGCATGGACTCTGGGAAACAGCTCAGCCCAACCCGACCAGTCCATAGACACTCAATACAAAAACAGCCCAATCCGACCCTCTACATAGACACTGTTGGACTTTGTGGATGACAAATGCACTGTATTTATTTTGAAAAGGATTACAGTACCTGCTTACGACTAGACGCAAGATATAAATATAATTTTAGACCTGTAATATAACATTTAAACATGCATTTTGTTTTTGCCTAGCACCAACACTCCAATTGCATAAAACGATTAATTCATCTAAATAAGGACGTTTGCCACATTTCAGGATTGCCATACAAACCTTCCTTGCGTCGTTAACTCAGCTTCCTTACTGAACTCTGAAAGCAGCATCTACCTTAAGCCTGATCCAAGAGGATATTCAGATGAAAATGTGTTGTGATTTGTTTTGTCACAATGTTTGAGATTGCTCTTCTTGTAGTAGGCTACAGGCTAGTGTGTCATCAATTTGTTGCAGATGAGACACAGGTTTACCACTGTTTTCAGTGAAAGCAAACGCTTCCCCCCACTCTGGTTTAAAGCCTCATACTTTCGTTTATTACTCGTGGAGGGTAGAACTCGTTGTGATTTTTTACTTTTTTCTGCGAGTGTTTCAGCATGCTGGTTGCATCCAGTAATCCAGTGTCTATTTGTGGTCTTCTCAATGTCTTTTGAGAGTGCTGGAGGAACTGAACCAGGCCTGGAATTACTAGCCTCACTTTCACTGCCTGTTTAAAGTAGATGTTATAGTGGCTGCTCTCCAGAAAGATGGGAAGGTGTTATTTTCAGATGACAAATTAGTCAAGCAAGTGACCACTTGACTAATAACTAGCCAATTTAAGATCAACAGTATATAAACTAAAATATCAAAGTCTTTATTTGAAGATGACAATAGTTTTAGTTTACAAATAGGGGTATAATTAGAGCTCCTGATTTTACCCCCCCCAAAAAAAAATAAAAAAAGGAGATCTGTGTATAGCTAATAAACACCGGAAAACAAGTGGAAAGGGTTACATTGACCACCCCTTTCCCATTTAAAAGAAAAAAAAAAACACAATCCCAGTGCAGCTGGGCAATGTCCTTCCTGATTTACAACGATCATTGATTCGTTTTGAATACTTTAAACCCGCCCCAACTACTGAGTGACAGCACATTCCTACATTTCTATTGGAGAGCTTGCAAGATTTAAAAAGAGATTAGTATTAGGAATGGAGACTTGTTCGCAGGATTTAAAGCTGCCTATTCCAGTTAAGACACAGAGGATTTAAAACAGAATTGCGAATTGAGGCAAAATGTAAAAAAATTACTCCACACAAAAAAACCCAGAATAATGTGCCCGTGACCAGAAGGACTTCGTTGTGGAAGACAGCAAAGGAAAGAAGGTACAAAAAAAACTATTTACATTAAACTCGAAAATTTCTAAAAAATCACCAAATAATGAAATTAATAAAAAACGAAAAAAAGGAAACCCTGGGCATAATCATAGCTGGTGAAAGCTAGTACTGAATAAAACCAGTATTTCATTCATTTGCCTTAACCTGCAATACTTGATGATTTGTTTTTTTGTGCTGTCTTTGAAATGTGTGTCTCCTTGAGTTTTACTCTATAAATTGGCAATAAATAAAATACCTAGACAGAAAACCCCAAACTATTGCAAATTATTAATTATTGAACAAATACATACATTTAGCAACATGCATGGCTAATGTTTTATTATTAAGTACATATATACATTTAATAAAAGGAGCGCATCCTTTTGGAGAACGTCACAATATCAAACCAGAAATCTATTGTACAACATTAAGACTTACTTTCTTCATGAAGGTTTTTTTTTATCATAATTATGCTGTTGCAAAATGGTTGCCTATAAAGATTATTGAAAAGTTGTTTAATATATTGAAAACGTTTAAACTTTTGAAAGCCAATGAATTTGGAAGAGACATTGCCCTGTGGTCCTGATGATTCAGTAGCATGCTGTCTGGTCATGAATTCATAGTATAATGGTACTGTGATGGATTTCCAGCAGTGTGGATGTTAATGCTAACACACTGATACCATTCTACATAGAGCAGCCTTGTCCTATTGTACCTGCCCTTACCTGTTAGCTCCACTGACTTAGGACAAGGGAAGGAGACACTTTTTCAGAGTTGTGAGAGGATGGAAAAGGTTACCTAGTCATGTTGTTGATGCTGAATCACTGTAAGACCCAACTTGATAAAGTTCTGAGATCAAACAGCTGTTAGGAACCGGACAAGCTTACTTGGGCTGAACAGCCTCTTCTCACTCGTGAATGCTCTTATGTTTTTTATGGTACTGCAAGGTATAGGGGAACTTAGCCTGCTTTAACCTGTGTTGAAATTCAAATATAAATAATATGGGCAATAAGAGAGTGTATTTACAATGAAAATACAACAAAAACATTTAATGCTCCAGTCCTCCTGTTTTCTGAACCACCGTCATTTACTGCTGGGCAGAGATGCAACTGTCTATACTCCACAAAAAGCTGTAATCTTTACAGAACACAGCGTACTGCCCCCTACCCCCTGGGAGGTGTAATGAATTGATGCTTGCAGTCCAGGGCTAGTGTTCCCTCCTCATCTCACAGTCGCTTGTCTGCTGGCTTCTCCTTAGAAACGGGAGTCTTGTGAATCTTGCTCTGGCATGTGGGAGTCCTTCCCTACCTCCTGGGTCACCAGCCTTTTCCCTTCAGACAGAGTTTCCTCAGTGGGACTCTTGGGTTCTGGTTCCTGGAGAAGCTGCTGGTCATCCACCTCTACAGGGTTGTTGACCTCCTTAGCCGGCACTGGCACTTGTATTGTATGGTATTGTCCCTTATGCTGAAACACAGGGTGTCACCTGATAAGTACTTATTGGATATGGGGTTTTAAAGAAATTGCAGAATACACATGTTTAAGCAAAAATACATTTTCATTTTAAGACACGACACCCGAGAATACAATACACTAGACTTAAGAAACGTAATTAGCAAGCCATGCTTTTACACTATCTTGCACTTTCTGGATCAACCAGTGTGAAACTACCCCCTCCCCTTCACTGGCTTCTTTCCTGTCAATAACCAATCAGCTGCTTTCCCTGTTGACTGACATGTTTTCAGTCAGTAACATGACCCAGAAGACACTGCTGAGGGGAAATGAACAATGAAGTAAATCAATAAGACACTTCCTGGAACACAAGCAAACTGAGAACTTGGGGGTGGTTCACTTTATATCATACCTTTTTGCAGTGCTCCGTCAGTTTTGCTGGAAAGAATAACAGAAATGTTATCAGCATGGTTGCACAAACTGGTATTAACACAAATGCAGTATGGTTTTAAGAAAAAAACCCTATCCCTCTATCTAACCAGCAGACCACACTTCCGAGTGATGAACAATGAGAAAGACAAATGCACAACTGAAAGCAGCAAGACAAAAGAAACAGCATATGTGAAATAGTGCAACCCCTTTATTAAGCAATATAGACTATAGCGTAGAGGAGACACACAAACATGGAGTACTGTGGTTACTGCACACTAGGATGAGCACTATCCCACAAATTCTTCATCAGTGAAATCATTTAGTAGAAGGTATGCATTGTATTGACAACACTGCCAATGCGACTCTAACCCCAACATCATGCGACATGAACAATGGGCAAATACAAGGTTGTATTTCATAATATTGACTGTGTATTGGCAAATCGTGATTTACGTTATATATATATATATATATATATATATATATATATATATATATATATATATATATATATTTTTTCTCATAATAGAGGTATATATCGTTTTTATCATGATACACAGGCAAAAGCACTCAAGATAAGTGTACCCAATGACTCAGTTTCCAGAATGTCGCAGGCAACCCAAACAAATGGGATAGGTTGACTCAATCTGACAGACAGTAAGCAAAGAAAAGGCCAATGAAATCCAGGGTAATCCCTTTCCTCGAGAACATTTTGGACACTGATGAATCTGACCTAAAAACTATTAAAATGACATTTCGAATCAATAAAATTAAAAAAAAGAAACAATAGCACTAGTTATTTGAAATGATAGAATTTGTAACTTGAATTATGAACCCATCAATAAATGGAGTGTACAATCATATGTTGATAATGACAAGCTTCAGTTTTTTACATCACCTACACAGTGATCTTACGGTTCTGTTTGCAGGTTGTACAATGACTGTTACGGGTCTGCAGGTTTGAATGCAAATTTGAGGGTTACTTGGGTGGTCTGTGGCATCACCGTTACACACTCACTGATTGAGAAGAGCAGGAAGCAGTGCTGATGAGATTGTGGGTTCCAATTAAGACACAGCCCATGACACGTTTGAACCTCACTATCTAATTAACACCTAGAGGAGAGTTTTTGAGAACAAAGCATCCACGGTAGCATAATCTAAGAGGTATGTTTCATCAGATCGAATGGTTTGTAAACATGAAGTAATACTGACAGGATATGTCCAGAGATTAGAAACAAGGAAGCTGTGAAAAGGTGCTACTGAACCCCCCCCTGTAATTGAAGTTTGACAGAATCATAGAATACAGCAGTGTACCAACTGGAGAGACCCTGTTGAAGCATGGGTTCTGTAACACTGACATGGCCATTAAAGAAATGCGGCAGGGAACGTTTTGTTTACTGGACAACACTGGCACTGAAGCAAGAATATCAAAAAAAAAGACAGCTGTGTACCAACAAGTCAGCAGCAAAAACTGTACAATCTCAATGCAGGCCAGTGTTGTGGCCAGCAACACACAAAGCATGCAGAGTTCATATAACCCTGTGGAAATGACGACACTAGCTCACATGGTTTCTGAAATATGAGGCTCTGACACTGTGGCAGGGCAGATTTCATGTATGACACCCACGATCAAACTTAACCCAGAAGATCACAGAATATATGTGTGTGTGTGTTGAAGACCTTTATCACATGGAAACCAAAAAGTGGTGGCCATCTTAGGTCAAAGTGAAGGGTGCCATAAGATTTTATCATATTACTGAAAACACAAAATTGTCACTGAAACAGTTTATGAGATATTACTAGCAGTAGGTGTTGCTGCAACGACAGTTTGAAACTCATACAGGTTCCCCTTACTTACCTCTTTGTGTGTAAACACCAAAACCCACAGCTACCAGAACTGCAAGAACCCCCACTGTAATCCAGACTGTCATGGCAACCCTGTCGTCTCGTCCACCTGGACCTGGAAGACACATTGAATGCGCTAAGCCGCAAGCCCCTTGTTTTACAACTTGAGACTCGGATTACCGCTGTGCTGGGTTTCTATTGGATTTAGAAGGGTGGGTGACGGCTTGACGGGAGTGAAACACAAAAATCATAAGCCACCCACACCCCGCTCTCTGCTACCCCGGTATCTAACCAGAAGCTCACACTTCTTGGGTGACAAAAAAAAAACCCACGGACAAACAGGTACATTGAAGAGCTGGGCTTTGTATCAGAAAAATGGTGACGGGTAAGCGCATTAATTTATTATGCACGCACGCACGCACGCACGCACGCATGCACGCACACAGAGAGAGAGAGCTCTGGACAAAATTAAGAGACCATTGCAAAATTATCAGTTTCTCTGGTTTTACTATTTATAGGTATGTGTTTGGGTAAAATGAACATTTTTGTTTTGTTCTATAAACTACTGACAGCATTTCTCCCAAATTCCAAATAAAAATTTTGTCATTTAGAGCATTTATTTGCAGAAAATGACAACTGGTTAAAATAACAAAAAAGATGCAGTGTTGTCAGACCTCGAATAATGCAAAGAAAATAAGTTCATATTCATTTTTAAACAACACAATACTAATGTTTTAACTTAGGAAGAGTTCAGAAATCAATATTTGGTGGAATAACCCTGATTTTCAAGCACAGCTTTCATGTGTCTTGGCATGCTCTCCACCAGTCTTTCACATTGATGTTGGATGACTTTATGCCACTCCTGGCGCAAAAATTCAAGCAGCTCGGCTTTGTTTGATAGCTTGTGACCATCCATCTTCCTCTTGATCACATTCCAGAGGTATTCAATGGGGTTCAGGTCTGGAGATTGGGCTGGCCATGACAGGGTCTTGATCTGGTGGTCCTCCATCCACACCTTGATTGACGTGGCTGTGTGGCATGGAGCATTGTCCTGCTGGAAAAACCAATCCTCAGAGTTGGGGAACATTGTCAGAGTAGAAGGAAGCAAGTTTTTCTTCCAGGACAGCCTTGTAATTGGCTTGATTCATGCCAAAGCTGCCTGATTCCAGCCTTGCTGAAGCACCCCCAGATCATCACCGATCCTCCACCACATTTCACAGTGGGTGCGAAACACTGTGGCTTGTAGGCCTCTCCAGGTCTCTGTCTAACCATTAGACGACAAGGTGTTGGGCAAAGCTGAAAATTGGACTCATCTGGGGGTGCTTCAGCAAGGCTGGAATCGGGCAGATTTGTCTTTGTGAAGGGCGCATGAATCAAGCCAAGTACAAGGTTGTCCTGGAAGAAAACTTGCTTCCTTCTGCTCTGACAATGTTCCCAAACTCTGAGGATTGGTTTTTCCAGCAGGACAATGCTCCATGCCACACAGCCACGTCAATCAAGGTGTGGATGGAGGACCACCAGATCAAGACCCTGTCATGGCCAGCCCAATCTCCAGACCTGAACCCCATTGAATACCTCTGGAATGTGATCAAGAGGAAGATGGATGGTCACAAGCTATCAAACAAAGCCGAGCTGCTTGAATTTTTGCGCCAGGAGTGGCATAAAGTCATCCAACATCAATGTGAAAGACTGGTGGAGAGCATGCCAAGACACATGAAAGCTGTGCTTGAAAATCAGGGTTATTCCACCAAATATTGATTTCTGAACTCTTCCTAAGTTAAAACATTAGTATTGTGTTGTTTAAAAATGAATATGAACTTATTTTCTTTGCATTATTCGAGGTCTGACAACACTGCATCTTTTTTGTTATTTTAACCAGTTGTCATTTTCTGCAAATAAATGCTCTAAATGACAAAATTTTTATTTGGAATTTGGGAGAAATGCTGTCAGTAGTTTATAGAACAAAACAAAAATGTTCATTTTACCCAAACACATACCTATAAATAGTAAAACCAGAGAAACTGATAATTTTGCAGTGGTCTCTTAATTTTTTCCAGAGCTGTATATATACAATGAGGATTGATTTTATTCTTAATACAAGGGTGATAAAACGCGACTGACGTGTATCTGGGTAACGGATATCCGAGTGCCAACTGTAACATGAACATATACAATACTGAACTGAGCTGTAAATATCAGATACTGGGAGCTGGAAAGGCAAGGTTTACATGGCATGAGGTAACTGACAGACAGGGTACCAAGGAGCTGAATAATCAAGATTTTACAGTAATGTGAAATGAAAGCAATGAGACCGCTGCACTGCTCAGGGATTGGTATTATATTGCATCAACAGTGATACGGCAGTTCAAAATACTGTGTAGAAGTAACAAAGGCTTTAACCAGGGGAAGTCTGCAAATACAATGTTCAACTCCAGTGAGTCAGTGTCAACCCTCCAGAGATTTGGATAAAGACATCTCCCAAATAAACAGTAATAACAACAACAACAATACTACTACTACTACTAATAATAATATCACTCTCACCACACACGACATCAGAAGTTGCGGTTCCTTCTGTTTTCACAACGAGTCCTGGCGCACACCTGCCACACAAACACATCAGATTAGTTCCACTTTCACTTCCATTAGCTGCACAGTCCCAGATTTGCAGTTTTGAAAGAGCAAATGATTTTATTTTAAAACAGACATCCTGGTACTTTGAGGTTAAAGCAAGTTCCCAGTTTGCTTGCCTTTCAGGAAGTCAGTTACTACTTTACTTCCTATGTCATGTCATAATGGGAGGGACAGCCCTGCTCTCCTCTCTTCAATGGGATGGACAGCCCTGCTCTCCTCTCCTCAATGGGAGGGACAGCCCTGCTCTCCTCTCTTCAATGGGAGGGACAGCCCTGCTCTCCTCTCAATGGGAGGGACAGCCCTGCTCTCCTCTCCTCAATGGGAAGGACAGCCCTGCTCTCCCCACCTCTAAATGGTCATTGATCCTCTACAGGTGCAGCATCAAAGCTCATTTTTAGGGGATTGTGCATTTACACTTTAGTAAACAGTTGTATCAACGCCGAGTTTTAAAATGATTTCGATCAACACTCACGATGTCCACGGGATGCAGGGCTCTTTTGCTGAAGTGATGTTAGAGTAGTAGTTCTTAGGGCATGCCTCACACTCAGTGTCTTTCTGCTCAGTAGCTGTAGACAGACAGACAGATAAGTTATACTTGATTGATATCCAGCTTCTTAATTCAGTTGGTATTACTTTCCATCTCAATGCGGATGATGAAGAGGGGTGTGTGTTTATTATGTATTATTTGTTTTTCAAATTTGGTCTCTGTCTGCTTTGTTATCCTTGATGTCCTGTGCATCACAGTAATAACACTAGTAAGACACAGTTACAATACAGGTTTATATTATAAAATGCACAATGTAACAAAACACAATGCAAGACTTGTAGAACATATTATACATTATAGAATATATATTTACTATTACAATGATCAACACGTATTTACCATTGACAATTTCCAGACTTAACTCTGTTCAGCCAAAGAAAAAAACACACTTTCAATTTAGGCACATTGCTGAGCCCACAGATTTTTACAAGCAGCTAGCTGACCAGTCAAAGATGCTTGTTTAGATCAGGTTAGCCCTTTTTAATCAGTGGATTGCTTACAAACTTGCTAGGACTTTCTCCCACAATACATGTGGATGTAACCCTGACGCTGGTCCCGAGTCGTCTCCAGTCTCTCGTACTGTTACACTATATACTACAACCCTGACGCTGGTCCGGAGTCGTCTCCATTCTCTCATGAGGTTACACTATATACTACAACCCTGACGCTGGTCCCGGGTCGTCTCCAGTCTCTCATGAGGTTACACTATATACTACAACCCTGACGCTGCTCCCGGGTCGTCTCCATTCTCTCATGAGGTTACACTATATATTATAACCCTGACGCTGGTCCCGAGTCGTCTCCAGTCTCTCGTACTGTTACGCTATATATTATAACCCTGATGCTGGTCCCGAGTCGTCTCCAGTCTCTCGTACTGTTACACTGACTCTAAACTACACACGGTTTTAACATGCATGCGAAATGAATGTGCCGATGAGAAAGGGCGATTTGAACAGAAAAAGGAAAGTTCTCCAGGACAAGCTCAAAGCCAGATTTACAGAAAAAGAACCATCCTGAATAACTTCAATAGCAAGGGACATTGCTATTAAAATTATTATGATGAAAACAATTTTCAGCCGTTAAGAGCTACCAACATTTCAATGATGCAATGCCATGTCGAGCTGTCACAACCCCATTGTTTCTGCAGTAACTGACAGGTGTTTTCCTTTGTGCTCTGCAAGGCCTGGCACATGTGCAGCACTAGTACCTGCTGCCTTGACTCCATGTCCTTTGCCACATTCTGTGTTTGCATTGCAGGTGTCACAGTCTGCACTGGAGCAATGGGTCCCTTCTTTGCATATACACTGTGCATTTTCAAAACGGCTCCCGTGAGACTTATAAACAAAGTTCAGATCTGCAAATGAAGAGCAATTTATGAAATCTTAATGGGCTGTCAAAACCTGCAAGCTTGCATTTCAGTGATGTACAATTTATCAAAGATACATTTTTTGAAAAAAATTAATGCAACATCCACATACATTTTATTTCTTTTTTTTTTTTTTTACAATTAATTTTATTAATTTCCTCCCAATTTTGTAATGTCCAATTATTATTCAACCTGGCTCACTGCTGCAACCCCCAAACTAAATGAGAGATTCTGTTCCAGCACTGGGTCCTCCAAGTTTACGAGTGCCGTCCCAGCCTCGGAAAAAAAGGGGGACGAGAAACGTCGGTATAGGTCTTGAATGTCTACGCATTAGAGGACCACCTGGTGTTGCTGAATTCTTGTACATGCTGGCCGACCGCAGCGTCAGGGTGCCGGTCGGTGTCCTTCAGCGACCAGCACGCCACTCGGTTCCCCCAGGGTCCCTAACCCCTACCCTGCCTGGGAGGCACTTGGCTGCGTGTACGCCGCCCACTGGGAACTCCCATCCATGGTCGGCAGTGGGCATAGCTTGGATTTGAACTGGTGATCTCCATGCTATAGGGTGCATCCTGCACTCTGGGCGGAGTGCCTTTACCAGATGTGCCACTTGGGAGCCCAAACATTTAATTCCTGTTATTTTTACAGCCTTAGGCAGCCTCACTCTTAAAACATGAATGTTCATATTACTATAATACACTGAACAAAAATATAAACGCAACATGTAAAGTGTTGGTCCCATGTTTCATGAGCTGAAATAAAAGATCCCAGAAATTTTCCATATTCACAAAAAGCTGATTTCTCTCACATTTTGTGCACAAATTTCTTTACAGCCCTGTTGTGAGCATTTCTCTTTTGCCAAGATAATCCATCCACCTGACAGATGTGGCATATCAAGAAGCTGATTAAACAGCATGATCATTACACAGGTGCACCTTGTGCTGGGGACAATAAAAGGCCACTCTGAAATGTTCAGTTTTGTCACACATACAATGCCACAGATGTCTCAAGTTTTGAGGGAGCGTGCAACTGGCATGCTGACTGCAGGAATGTCCACCAGGGCTGTTGCCAGAGAATTAAATGTTCATTTCTCTACCATAAGTCGCCTCCAACATCGTTTTAGAGAATTTGGCAATACGTCCAACCGGCCTGATAACCACAGACCACGTGTAACCACGCCAGCCCAGGACCTCCACATCCGGCTTCTTCACCTGCGGGATTGAGACCAGCCACCCTGCCAGCTGATGAAACTGTGGGTTTGCGCAACCGAAGAATTTCTGCACAAACTATCAGAAACAGTCTCAGGGAAGCTCATATGCATGACCTGACTGCAGTTTGCCGTTGTAACCGACTTCAGTGAGCAAATGCTCACCTTCGATGGCCACTGGCACGCTGGAGAAGTGTGCTCTTCACTGATGAATCCCGATTTCAACTGTACCGTGCAGATGGCAGACAGTGTGTATGGCGTCGTGTGGGCGAGCGGTTTGCTGATGTCACCGTTGTGAACAGAGTGCCCCATGGTGGCGGTGGGGTTATGGTATGGGCACGCATAAGCTACGGACAACAAACACAATTGCATTTTATTGATGGCAATTTGAATGCACAGAGATACCGTGACAAGATCCTGAGGCACACTGTCGTGCCATTCATCCGCCGCCATCACCTCATGTTTCAGCATGATAATGCACGGCCCCATGTCGCAAGGATCTGTACACAATTCCTGGAAGCTGAAAATGTCCCAGTTCTTCCATGGCCTGCATACTCACCAGACATGTCACCTATTGAGCATGTTTGGGATGCTCTGGATCGACATGTATGACAGCCTGTTCCATTTCCCGCCAATATCCAGCAACTTCACACAGCCATTGAGAGGAGCGGGACAACATTCCACAGGACACAATCAAGAGCCTGATCAACTCTATGCGAAGGAGATGTGTCACGCTGCATGAGGCACACCAGACACTGACTGATTTTCTGATCCACGCCCCTACTTTTTTTTTTTTTTTTTAAAGGTATCTGTGACCAACAGATGCATATCTGTATTCCCAGTCATGTGAAATCCACAGATAAGGGCCTAATGAATTTATTTCAATTGACTGATTTCCTTACATGAACTGTAACTCAGTAAAATCTTTGAAATTGTTGCATGTTGCGTTTACATTTTTGTTCAGTGTAACAAAAGATAAGAGGAGTAAAGTTTAAAATGTACACACAAGGCAAGTTTTAGTCTAGCGCAGGGAAAGCAGGTGCTTCTGGGTAACTAGCTCCAGCACACAAGGCTCCAAATAGGGCACCAGGGCAATTAATTGATCAATGAATTACGAATGTTTAATTGAGGCAAAATAAAAGCCATGGTGAACAACTGTTGATTAACTCTACCAATCAGTCTACTAAAATGCAAAACAAATTTTAAAAAAGTACAAATGGAATTGAAGCCCTACTTGGATCACAGTATGTCTTCACAATGCAGGATGTCTTGGAGTTGTATTCTGACATATACTCGCCATCCGCACAAGATACACATACTGGGCTTTCACATCCAGACACTCTCTTCTCACCTGAAGCACATACAAGCAATGAGAAAACAAACGCATATTCTGATACCCAGTTCTGATCATGTTAAATCTCAGATCAAATGTCATTCTGTTACTTTATAATACCAGCTTCAGAGCACAGCTCCCCAACAACTTTTGCTGGAAATAAAATCTAGGTAAACACCAAGCACATGTATTTTTTATTTTTGACCTTTTGCAAAAGGGCAGATTAGCACCCACTACACCCATTTCTGTTATGTTCGACAGCGCCATTTGACTCATGGATTATTATAATATTTTGTAAATAAGACTACATGCTGGGCTTGAATCCCTGACCCTAGTCCTGGGTTTCAGAACTCCACTTGTTTAGATATATTATTTAAATGATCATGTGCCAGGAGTTTGAATCATCAGATCTCTGGTAAACCAACTCTGATGAACTGATTCTGGTAAAGAATTAATAACTGACAAATACATATTCAACAGGAACATATCTTCCTTATTGTACAAGTTCTAGCATCTATGTTATGTATATCTTTGAAGACAGTTTAAAGTGTTCCAGAAGCCTTGCAGTGTTTACCAGTAACACATTGCTTTACTTTGCTGCATCACCACAGCAAATTCCTTTCAAAATATTGCAGATTGTTTTGAGATTTCTTTTATTCGCACATTATAGGTAAATAAACTTGGGAAGTCGTTTTACAGGGCAATGTTGACCGGATTTTCTTTTCTTCTGAACACTGTGGTGTGCACAGTTCATTCTCTCTTCTGCTACAATGCTGGTGCTCAGACTGAATCGAATGCCATATTGTGCAAACAGAAAACCAGTGCTGCCGCAGGAGGGAGAGTGATCTGGATACACTGCGATGCACAAAAGAGAAATGGGTTTTCTCCTGGCGAACGCTCCCAAGTGAAATACTGAAAAATGCATTGCCCCGTTGATTTATGAACCATGATGTGCGATTAAAGTAGGCAATACGTTTGCAAATATAACACTGCAATACTGACAACATGCAGCACAGCAAAGGGAACGTTGCAGGGTGTTCTGTAACCCATTTAATAAAAACAATGAATCTTGAACTCTGCTATTGTCTGCTGGTGATAAAAGTGTATGAACAACTGACTGAGAAGGGCATTACAAATATGAGGCATGGAGTTTGGTTCCTTGACAAGACTGGTAGAATACTAGGGACTTACCCATTGGACACTTTTCACAGCACTTATTGTTTTTATCAAGGTACTGTTCCGGTCCACAGGTCGGAGCGGATCTGCACGCCTGAAATACAAGACAAGGTACGATGTTAGCTTTAAACCCCCATTCTCCATGCTCATGAAAGGGTTGACACTTACTGTACCATCTCCACATGTATTCCACAAATGCGCACAGAAACAAAGCATTCCTATGTGTCATAGTGCCATGTGAAATGCACATACGGTAGCTTTGGCAGCGTCACCGATTAAATTAACGGGTGCTAGTGAAACATTAACTACCCTCGTAATGGAACTTGACTGACAATCATAGAATACAGAGGTGTACTAAATCCACAGAAGAGTTTCAATTACTATACTTGACCTTGGGAATCATAGAATACAGTCACGTACCAGTGCTGCAAGAAACGATTAATAATCTTGTAGATGAATCTATTCATTGCTTAAATTATTCAATGATTTGGATAATTAACAAAACCTCAACAATTTGAACCATTTGTAATGTTATTTTGTGAATAATAAAGCAATATTAATGTGTGCACACAAAGGGCCATTGCTTCCTTTGGTCCAATACAACATTTGTACCAGGTTTTTTTTTTAAGGAAAAACAGGAGATGATATTACAAAACTTCAAATAATTACACTATGTAACACAATTTTTGTTCCTGGGTAGTAAGTGTTATTTCCTAATTGCTTATGCCTCAAAAGTATAGAAAACGGCTATTATTCCCCACAAACTTTGCTTTTGTGACCAGGACAGTGATATTTGAAAATATCACTATTTCCAATGGGAAAATGGGAAAATGTGTGTCTTTTCGTTCACATAAAGTCAGAAAAAACAACATATGAATCCAAATTAACATGTATTTATACTAAAGTAATACAAAAATGACTACAAAAGATTTAGAAGTGAGTAGTTTTTCGAGATTTACAATTATACTGTAAATACAGTATAATCGTAAATCTCGAAAAACTACTCACTTCTAAATCTTTTGTAGTCATCTTTGTATTACTTTAGTATAAATACATGTTAATTTGCAGACAGAAGGGCACAAAGGCCACTGCAGCGCTACTTGAGGATTCAAACCCGTGAGATCCTGATTGCATGACTCACCCTGCTACAGTGCATTTACTAGCTTGGCTCAGACATAAGAACAAAAAAAACATTTACACACGACAGGAGGCTAGTCAGCAAATCTCAGCTCGTCCATTTCCTAACAGCTGTTTGATCTCAGAACTTTAAATTGGGTCTTAAAGGAGCAATGTGATTCTGCATCAACAACATGATCTGGTAGCCCATTCCATTCCCTCTCCACCGTGTGTGTGTGAAGAAGTGTCTCCTTCCCAATATAAAAGCGTAAAAAAAATAACCCATTGAATCACAATATCCCTCTAAAAGGTTCCCCAGAGCAGGTGTCAGGAAGTGACTCAAACAGATAATTTCCTCTGAAAACTCATAACACTTGCAGCAGCTTGTGCATTAGCAAGGCCAGGGATTTTCAAAAGTTTCCCTTGGCTAACCAACTTGGGGGAGATTCCCCCTGAAGGAGAGGTCCCACCTAACAAACAGGAAGCAGAGGCAACTAACAAGACCCACCCAGACACCGCCCTGAAACAGCAAACAGAGGTAACTAACAAGAGCCACCCTACCAGGACAGTGCATCACCGAATACATTACATTAACCTCACATACTGCCCTGTTCATACACACACTGAATAGCATTACATTAACATCACTATAAACCAGTTTATATACACACACTGAATAACCTCACTATAACCCAGTTTATACAGGCAAACACACACTGAATAACATTTCAATAATCTCACATCCCACCCAAGTTATATACACACACGGTGTAGTCACTATTATGACCTACACCTATCAGGCCATCGCCTCCCCTGATCAGTCTTGACAGTGCATGGCATAGACTCCACAAGGTGCTGGAAGGCGTCTCAAGGTATCTGTTCAGTCATTGATATTTCACGCAATGAGTGCAGAGAGACGGGCAGATGATCGTGATGACGAATGCATTGTTCAAGTGCATCTTCTTGATCTGTAACAATGCTTAAGTGAACCACTGCATTCCTTCAGATTTTCACAGTAAATCAAATCAAACCCAGAAATAACCAATTATGCCTTTACAAAAGGGTTAGAAAATTCCAATAATGGAGAAACCCTAACAGAACTGTTAGCAGACCACAGCATTACGAGTAGGGCTTGATGTTTTCAGTTTTTCCACATACAGCAGTCTCCACACACAGCAATATTGCACTGCAGTGTCCTGATCTCCACACACACAGCAATATTGAACCTGTTTCCTATATAGTACTCATTTTACTAATTTGAACATGTATTGCAACCACATTCACACCGAGCTGGCGCGAAGCTAGTGGAAAGTCCCTCCTCAGTCACGTACAAAGCCCCAATACAGAAATTCCAATTAATTCCCTAACATTCACTCGGCCAACCAACAATAATAAATACATCTCAATTCGAGAATTGTTGTGTATTATACCAATGGATGCATAACTGTTGTGGTATATTTAAATACTTTCTATCACAAACTCCCTTCTTCATATTGTATTATTTAATATCATTTACACAGTATATCCACCCAAAAAAGGAAGGTCTGTTGGTCGCATTTTCCCAGTACAAATCTGAGAATTATTTTAGGCGATCTTCAAATAGACGAGGAGGAGCGGTGAAGTCGGTTGCCTAAAATCGAAAGTGAAACCAGGTTCTACACCAGAACAACAATAACGTCTTTTTTTTTTTTTTTCAACACTGCCAAGGATAAACCAAGAAAAAAAAAGTCACTTTTTTAAATAATTTTTTTGTCGTTATAAATGTTCATAAATGCATTTCAAGAAAACGAACATGATTTATAAAACAGGAAACTGCTTCACACTTACCATTATAATAAAAACCAATAGTACCACACCTTTTATATCTGAATCCACAAGCTTGCACGGAAATTGAGCATTTTACTAAAATGAACAGCTTTCTCGAATATATCCGTATTACTGACGTCTCATAGACCTCTACTTGGTTAACGCTCAAATACTAAATTAATATCTACTAGAAATATTGATTATTTTAAATACTTGTTGATTACATTTGTATACAAACCTGAAAGACGATAGCTATATTCACGAGTACAGAGGCAAAATGCATTTCTCTTCCTCTTCTCAGGCAAACGCAAAAAAAAAAAAATATATATCAGTAAAATAAAACAATAAAAATTGTTTTAAAATGCACAGCAATACCGAGAGCAACAAAGACGCCCACTTCTTATATACGTTCAAGCCAGTCTGAGTTCAGGCTGCTTTAGACAGTTCCAGATATAAACTGAGTACCAATCAGAAGGCAGGGTGTGTTACAGTGAGGGGCTTTCCGCGTGCACAGCTGCGTCACACTGTAAGCTGGGTTACAGCGATTTAACTGCGCTGATAAAGTAACAACCCCCCCCCCCCCCCCCCCCCCCAAAACAAAAAAATACTGCAGCATTCATGCAGCGTCACTGCAATCAAACACGTGTTATTGTATTACATTGTATGTACTAGTAATACAATAAACAACTGCACTATACAGCACGTCCGCAATACTGCAGTGACACAATTGATGTCTTTCACTGAACCCTAATGTTTAAGAACTAAACATAATCATAAACCAAAGATCATTCCGTGATGTATTGTATTATGATGATGATGATGATGATGATGATGATGTCTGGGTTGGAGTGCGTTGACTAAGTTACAGAGTTGCTGTTGTAGTTGTCTTAGAGATGTGTAATATAGGCTGGATGACTCAAAGTGCTTTTATATTAGTAAATGCTAGCTACTAGCCTCCAGAATTTATTATTGGAATGCGTTATTTTCTGGCATCCCAAAATGTTTATTTTCTTGCTTGCAACTGTTTCAAAATTGGCTTCCTGTTGATTTTAGAGTTGATTTTAAAATACTGTTATTAACTTAAGGCTCTAAATAACCTGGCACCAACCTGTTTAGAGAACTGCATAACCCATGTATCCCCAATCGGAACTGTAGATCCCTGAATATGGGATTGCTGGTAATCCCTAAAATAAAGTATGCTGAATGAGGAGGAAGGGCTTTTTGTTATAAAGCCCCCAAAGTTTGAAATGAGCTGCCAGCACATGAGAGGGAAGCTGAGAGAAAAAATCTGATTTTAAAACCAGACTAAAAACATATTTGCTTGAGTTGGCATTTTTATAATATATATCATTGTATTTTATCTGCATTATATACTATGTAATGTTATAGTGTTTACGCTATAACGTGTTTGTTTGCTTTGTTTTTTATAAATTTGACTATTTTTCTCCTGTAAAAGTGCTTTGAGATACACCTGTATGAAGTGCACTATATAAATAAACTTTGATTTGTTTTGGTTCGATTTGATTTGATACTGCAACAGGCAGTGTATTGACAGCTGAACAAAAAGAACAAGATCACCCGATGGTGGTCTAGCCTACTACATTACATAGATCTACGGCACACAACTAAAACTGAAGAGCAAGTCCTGAATTCATAATCAAAGCTTCTGAACACAGACCAAAATAAATCAATCAATCACAGAATAATGATCCAAAAGTGAAAGAAAGACATAAGAGAATCACATTTGAGACTTGGGGTGAAGGCAGTTTTGCCCACTTATCCCACTTAGACCTGTATAATACAAAATATCTTTATTCCTGAATAGTCATGTCCCCATTGTAAATATATGCCAAACGTGATGAGCAAGACATCTCACATGTTTCATGGTCCTGACATGTTCTTCTGTTCTAGGAAAGCAGTACAGGCAGCCCGGCCCTTGGTCAAACGAGTTGTTGCTGCTAGCCTCGCTCAGACAGTTTGCTCACTAAATATCTTGGTATCCCTGAAGAGATTGTCTCCCCTCTAAAAATATTCTAAAGATTTTGATGAGCAATCCGTTGCAGTGATACCTCCAACCCCAGTGGGACTGGCTGGAACATTTGTTCTTTATTTTATTTTTAAGTGTCCTAAGTGGCGACTGGCCAGACTGTACAATATTCAGTGTAGCGTTGTCCTTGGCAGCCAGAAACCTCTTTTTTGAGGGTAAAATAAAGAGAAAATGTCAGACCCAGTCACTCTGCATTGAGTGCTCCCTTGTTTTGCTATTAACTACACATCAAATTATGTTCATTTCAATTACAAAATTAGGAATTGTGATTTTTGTTTTTAACAGTATACATTGGAATGAAACAGTAGTGTCCCTGCAATGTGGAATTTGGAATATACCTTAAATTAAAGAATGCATTGGTCATAGGAAAGTTTGGGATTTATGTGTGGGTGTGTGAGTATTGTATAGTTTCTGTTACACGTGACTTTTCTTTCTTTGTATTGGGAAATTCTTCAACATTCTCACTTCCCTACCATAGACAGATGGTAAACAGAAAATTAGCAATGACGGCAACAACATTAGCAGCACTATAACACACTAGATTACCATGACATGCAGACAAAAAACAGAGCCTCAACAATACTTACATTCTAACCCTCTCAAAACCTCAAAGAATGCTCTTTTCAAGCTTCATAGTCAAGTCGTTTTTTTAGATACAAAAGCCGGACACTTTATTAGGACCTGTCTGTCTCTGTCATGACATGTTCTCTGGTATCTGCAGGGGTCGGTTTTTCGTAAGTGATCTGGATTTTTTAATCATATTTTGATACAGATTATAAACAGTTACGATTACGTTTTTTTTTTTTTTTTTTTTTTTTTTTTTTAATTTGATAACAAAATTTAGGATTACAAAATCCAGATCACTGTTATCCAAATTAGAAGTTTTGAAAAACCAGCTGCTGGGTACTATTTACTCTGGAAGATAGATAAGACAAATAGATTACTGCATCATTCCATCCAGCAGTGCTGCACTGATGGATACTTTCTAGACAGTGATACCCAAGAACTGTGTGCAGATCCACCACTCCACAACTGTGTGCAGATCCACCACTCCAGAACTGTGTGCAGATCCACCATTCCACAACTGTGTGCAGATCCACTGAGCCACAACTGTGTGCAGATCCACCACTCCAGAACTGTGTGCAGATCCACCACTCCAGAACTGTGTGCAGAAATAATAAGAAATGATAAGCAGGATTAAGTGAATCTGAACCCTGGGATATAGAACAGTGGGTTAATATAAGAATACATTGTGGAATAACCAGCTGTTAACACAGAGGAGGATCTGAAGTTTAACACTCTTTCTAACACTGACTCACAACTAGAGGGGATTACCTAGCTGGATTCTAAGAACAGAAGGGATTTCATAGTCAACAACGAAACGAATACTATAATGAATCCCAGTGAAATGCTGTGTGTTCATTGTAAACTCTAAACAGTCCTTGTGGTTCAAAGAAAAGGGATGTTGCTCTTTTCGGGGGCCTGTGAGTAAGAGAGCCGTCGCTGGTAGAATACACAATGAGGTTCTGCTTTCTTAGCTTTGGGACTTGCTGCTGTGTGGAGGCGGTTTCATACTTGTTCTGTGCAGTACAACATGAAAAAACTGCCCACTCCAGTTGAAGAGAAGCCTGTGCTTTTAAAGACATGCCATTTACTATTTGGTAATATTTCATTTCATACCTTTTATTTGGTTTGTAGACTCTATAATGCTTTATTCACTTCTTAGCGATCGTAGGAGCTGCTTCTGAAGTTTAGTAAACATATACAGATATTACAGCAGTACCACACATCCCCAGCTAATTCAAATGAAAGCATTCAGTGTGACAAAAACCAGAATGATTATGACGTATAACAGCAGCATGCACAGAACAGTATAGAAAAGGAAATGGCAGTGAACAGTTGAATACAAATTGGATAATGGGAAACCTAGATGTCATTTAATAACATGATGAGGTGTGTATGTGATGGGTATGATTATCTATAGGTGTATCATATATATATTATATATTATATATATATATATATACTATATATATATATATATATATATGTGATGCGAATGATTTATAAGGAGAAAAAAAATGCTTCTGAATAGACTGGTTGTGGCAAATTGAGGAAGGGAAGCTGTGTTTAAAATGTATATTTGTATTTAGGCACGAGGATTGCACAGCACTTCACATGCAAGTAAAAAGTAATAATATGTGAGCACAGGGAATTGCACTTTATTAATTCACATGCAGTTGTACCGCGACTCCAATTGAATGATTGTTTAGCAATAGAGTCTCGGTACAGCTGCATAAAAGCAGCATGTTTTCACTCACTCTGGGTTGTGTGATTGGTGAGTGGAGAACAGGATTGGAGACGGAGGTTGTAATAATACTAATAATAATAATAATAGTTAAAATATCAGCTCACCGTGTTTGTGTGTAGTCCATTTTGTTTGTCTCTTTAATTTGGCGAAAATGCCGTGTCCTGTGTTTTTGGTTGTCACAACCTTTTTATTTACTGTTCTGTTCATTCATTAAATGCTGAGTGCAAGCTAGTGCTCAGCTTCCCCAAAACTCCACCTCTCTGTTGTTTATTTCCTGGTTCCTGGTTTCGAGGCAGAGGAAGAATGCCTGCTGGTTTCACCTCCACAGCCTGCATGGAAGGAGGCCGAACGTCCACAGCCCAAGAGGGAGGAGTCAGTGCGTCCACAGCCCACAAAGGGGGAGTCGGAGCGTCCACAGCCCAAGTCTCCACCAGCAGAGGGAGAGTGCCTGCTGGTTCCATCTCCAGCGTCGGTGGGAGAAGCCTGATTGCTTGAGGGCCACCATCGAGGGAGATCTGAGACTGGCTGACGGACCCTGACGGTGGCCTAGAAAGAGACCTCCCGAAGGCGATTAACCTGCTGTGGGCCCGAGATGGGGAGCATTGGGAAACCTGGGAACAGCAACACCACCCAGTGTCCCTCCGATACATCGCAGCCATGGTGTTCAACTACCTGGTTGCCGATATGGGAGGGGTCCTGCCTCTGGTCTCATCAGGAGAAGCCCTGACGCTGTCTCCAGGACCAGAGGGAGAGGAGCCAACGCACCAGTCCCCTGCAAGTGAGGGAAAGCCGCACCAGTCCCTAGTTAGTGAGGGACAGCCTCCATCGCCAGGAGACTACACACCGCTCCCACCTCAGTTGCCAGGAGACTGCACGTCTCCACCACCTCCATCGGCAGGAGCAGAGCAGCAGGAGCTGCCTCTGCCTCCACCGCCAGGAGCAGAGCAGCAGGAGCTGCCTCTGCTTCTGCCACCTCCACCAGCAGAGGGTGAATGCCTGCTGGGTCCTTGTCCACCCAGCAGAGGGTGAATGCCTGCTGGTATCACTTCCCCCACCATCAAGAGGAGAGGAGCTGGAGCTGCCTCTGCCTCCATCACCATCAGGTGAGAGGAGCAGGAGCTGCCTCTACCTTCACCAGAAGGACTAGGACTAAATGCTGGTGGTCCTCAGCAGTCCGTGCATAGGCTGCTGAAGGAAGCACTCGGAAGAACCGCCCGGCCGCAGTGGCCGAGAAGAGGGCCAAAACTTGCACCCCAGCTTGTCCTGACTCCCCGCACATCTTCGCCCAAGGATGCTTGCCTCGTTTCTCCCAAGGATGCCTGCCTGCCATCGCCTGGGGTTGCCAGCCGCTCCGCATCACCTGGGGTTGCCGGCTCTGCTTCGCCAGGGGTTGCCGTCAGCTTTGCTTGGCCACAGGGGTCAGTGTGGCTGGAGCCCCACCAGAGGGAGCTGCTGGCTATGAAGAAGGGGGGAAAGGTCAGGAGACCACCTTCCTCAGCAGCCTCCACTGCTGGAATTGCCCCATCTGAAGTAGTCAGTCTGGGAGCTGTCAGCATGCCTGCTGACAGCCTTGCCATCGGCAGCATTTCCGCTGCCAATGGTACAGCGGGAGGAGAAACTCGCCCCACTGTCAGCACGTCTGCTGACAACATGGCCAATAGCAGCCTTAAAGTGAACCCCTTAAAGTCCCCATTTTTGGCCTGAGACTTTGAGCAAGACTTTTGGGATTTTAAGGGGGAAGGTGGCCATTGAGGCCATGTGTGCTTTGCACAAGGGGGGGTATATGTGGCAAAGTCTCTGCCCCTGTGTGTATTTTGTGTTATGTGTTGTGTTTTTATGTTGATGTATAGTCATTGGTACACAGGATATAAACGGGTCTGTGTAACACGAGTGTTTAAAATATATTTTTGTATTTAGGCACGAGGATTGCACAGCACTTCACGTGCAAGTAAAATGTAATAATATGTGAGCATGGGGAATTGCACTTTATTAATTCACGTGCAGTTGTACCGAGACTCTAATTGAATGATTGATTAGC